>NW_017670528.1:374867-411197 GCF_001879085.1 Nicotiana attenuata
GGAATTGCGACATCGTATGAGGATTTTATGGTTATTTTACTAAGAATAAGGTGCCAGATTTTTCAGATTAATTACGAAATTGACCACAGACGGACGTATTTTAAAAAATCTACACTATTTGCAAATACTAAAACCTATATATCTCCTTCGTTATAAGGTCAAATTGAGTGATTCAAAAGCCTAACTAGACTAGAATTTAACAAGGAATCCATTGAAGAACTAAAATATGAGTTTCGGGATGGTTTGGCTCGAGAAACGAGGCAAAATAACTAGCAGAAAAATATATAAAACTAGGGTTTGTTCATTCGTTCATATTTTGAGTTGTGGAGCTCGGATTTGGGCGATTTTGGAGGAGATATTCACCATATGGATTGGGGTAAGTGTTCTCTACTCGAATTTGATTATAACTTATGAATCCATCTTCGTTTTTGGGATTTGATTGATGATTTCAAAGTGTAATTGAGGGAGCTAGGGTTTGAGTATTGGAGAGTTTTAAGTGAGGATTTGAGGGACCAAACGGAGTCCGATTTTGACAAATTTTATATGGTTAGACTCGGGAGAGGACGACGATTATTATTATGCCATTTTTGACTAATTCCGAGACGTGGGCCCGGGGGCCGGGTTTTGGTCGATTTCGGATTTTTGGCATGTTTATGTAGTTTTTATTGTGTAATTCGATTCTTTAGACTATGTTGATAGTAGTATTCTGATCATGGTTAGATTTGAAGCTTTTGGAGACCGAGTCGAGGGACGAGGACATCCCGGAGTAGGATTTTACGCTGTTGAGGTAAGTAACAGTTTTAACTCTGGCTTTGAGGGTATAATCCCGGAGAATTTGATATTATGTGATTGTTTGGAGGTGATACCCATGCTAGGTGACGGGCGTGTGGGTGTATACCTCGAGGGATTGAGACTTGGCCCGTCCCGTTGAGCCTCATGGCCATCATCTGTGTTTACGTAGTTGCTTGTTGTTAAAATTGTCCGCCTTCATGGTATAGATCATGCTTAGGCTTTATTCATGCTCACATTATCTGTAATCAGTCATAGAAATTATTGTACATGTTTACCTCAGTCTCTATTATTTTTCTGATATGTTGTGATACTTGATGTGGGCTGTGTCCCCTTATTTGTTGATGATGGTGAGGCTAGTGAGGTACATAATTAAGTAAGGCCGAGGGCCTGGTTTTGAGGATATTAATACCATAGCACGTGAGTTGTCCGCGTAGCACATGAGTTGACAGTGCGAGTCTAGGTATTGATACCATAGCGCGTGAGTTGTCTGCATAGCACGTGAGTTGACCGTGCGGATCCAGGTATTGATATGATGGCACGTGTGTTGTCCGTGCTTAGCGCTTGGGCTTTGGGAGCCCCTCCAGAGTCTGTACACACCTCCAGCTAGCGCAGAGTGTTGAGTGTATTGAGTGTTGAGTGTTGAGTGCTGAGTGCGAGTGCTGAGTGATGGAGTGACATTGTTGTGAGGTTGCATTTACTTTTGCTGTTGCTGCATTTATCTGTTAAATTTCTTTGTGGCATTTAGAGGGCCTGGAACTGGGCTCTCTTCACAGCCCCTAAAGGTGTTAGGAAGTACTGAGTTATGGAATTTACCTGTTTATTCCTGTTATTTTTAAAATTGTGAAAATTAAATAGCTGGACTATTTTACTCAGCTCGTCACTACTGCTCAATTCCTTAGTTATTTCTGTTACTACTAAGGTGGTTGTACTCATACTACACCCTGCACTTTATGTGCAGATCAAGGTGAGTTAGAGCGCGGCGATCGTTGAGTTCAGGCCGACCTTAATTGGAGACTGCAAGGTAGCTGCCAGCGTCCGCAGGACCTTGTTACTCCTTTTATCATTTCTTCTTTGGACAGTTAGACCGTTTATATATCTCAGTTCATAGTTTAGGCGCTCGTGAATTAGTGACACCCCGATGTTTGGGACTCGTTTTCGTATTTTATATTATTTATATTTAGAGTTGGTTTAGTTTATCAGGAATTAAATTAGTGGAAATGTTTTATTAAATTCTTATAATCAAATTAGTAGTAATATTTTGGGAATAGGCTTGCCTGGTAACACGATAGGTGCCATCACGACCACTGTTAGATTTTGGGTCGTGACATTTTCCTTTTGTGTTTACCGCTTTATAACTGTCATCATTTGCATAACCATGAGTCTTCTTTCTGAACAAGTCTTCCGGAGTACGTTTGAGCATACACGGCCTTTTGTGAGTCACCCATGTCTTTAGGGGATGGCGTGGGAGCATGGAGTGGGCGGACAGCTAGAGCATCCGTCATCGACCACGTGCCACCCCGAATTGCCTTGTCTAGTGAACCCTAAACTTAGATCAGCCTTTAGGTTGTCACACCTTCTTTTACCTACACCCCCGAAAAGGTATAAGGGAGTTTTTCCAATTAAAGTGACAATCGAAACGAGATTTATTATTTAAAACTTTAGAGTCGCCACTTGGGAGATTTATGGTGTCCCAAGTCACCAATTCAGAATCCCGAATCGAGGAAGTTGACTCTAATTATGTCTGCGAACACAGAAATTCGGGTAAGGATTTCTGTTAACCCGGGAGAAGGTGTTAGGCACTCCTGAGTTCTGTGGTTCTAGCACGGTCGCTTTGATCATACTTGGCTTGTCTAGTTACTGATTTTAGTACCTATGTGCATTTACCTCTTTCACCGCTTTTAATTAAAAAAATTATCTTGAAACGGGTTACGCGTACGTATACCCATTTGTTTGGTGCGTCAAAAATCATATCACGCGGACGTGTCCACAATTAATAACGCTTTATTATTATTATGAAGGAAGTTCGGCCGAAGTTGTGTGAACGCATATTCCAGTTTTATTTTTAGGAACCGTAGTCATGTCACGCGAACGTGTCCACAACCACGGTAGTATATTACACGCCTAAAGCAAACAAGGAATATTTGTAAACTAGTGATTGTGAGCGAAGAGGCCCGAATCCATGAGGTACTTTTGCGAAGAGTCTCATTGCACTCGACCAAGCCAAAGGCCTAAGCATGTAGGTGATTCATTGCTACTGGGCTAGACATATTTCCAATTCCTATATCCCAGCAAACATTTGAAATAAGTTAGAACCATTATTTTTTACCGAATCCAAAGTCGACTATAACAAGAATAAAATAACTGAACAAACAAAAATAAAGGTGAACTAGAGTGTGATGGGGCCACGACTTCTGCTAGCCCAAACTGCCCAACTTCCAATTTAATTGACGTGCTCTCGACCCTTCCCTTTAACATGTATACTCCATTTCCTTTCATAACACATTTCAATACTCCAAATCACATTTTTAATACAAAATTGACCAGCAAGTTTGAGATACATAACAACACGAATTTATGCAATGCAGCTTGTGCTATAGCTCTTTATGGCAAAAGAAGACAAGATTTCCAACAAGTAATTCAGACAGAGACATGTTTCAATCGCCAAACTCAAACAAACCCTTCTACCCTACAAGCTTGATTTAGTGGAAACATTTCTTAGGGGAGGTAATGAGAAAACAGTAGAGTTTACTCCTATTTGTCAATCAAGCACATGGAGAGTAACATATATAGATACATCTAGCAGAGATTCTTAACAACAAACACTTAAAGCTAATAAGAAGCTAAATGCATAAATTTCAAATGAACACACAAAAGAATCGGACTTGAAGCAGACATTGCCGAAATAATCCTAACAGACTTCTCATTTTTATTTACAAAAACAAACAAAAACCCAGGGAAGTTTAGTAGAGGCAACCTCGAGAATTCAACCATTCATTCTCAGAATCGACTCGCAAACATTAGAGCACTGACAACAGAATTCAGAAGGATTTAAACATGAATAGAGGAATATAACTTATTGCAGCTGGCATGCTAACAGAGTTGGTAGATCGGCAGACTACTTTACGCCTAAGTATTCCAATAGTAAAGTCCAATGACACCACTCAATTCACACACTTCTAGCAAGCACTTAAACCATATCAGGGAGGCACACATGAATCATTATCTACAAAGTGGATTGGGATAGTTTCAGACTCGAATCATTAAGAAACGGTTAGACTTAGCGCGAAGTTGACACGAATTCAAACTGATTTTAGCTAAATTAATAGCACATCTTAACAGATAAACCAAAACAGAAAAAGAAGAAGCAAGAAAGGGCTCCCAGCATCTCAAATTCAAAACCCCTGATGATTTCAAATTCTCAGCATTTCAAAGAAAACCAGAGATGATTTCAGCACCTGATGTTAATGGATCAGTTAATGATGGATCTAGATTATTGTATCTCTATTAATGAACAGAAATCATTCAACCATGATTAGACCATACTAATACCTTATCACATCTACTAATAACTATATCCTACTTAATCAAAGTTGTCTTAGGCATGATAATCACATTAGATTAGAAAACAAGGCAGAATAGCACTACAAAATCAACCAGGTAAATTGACTTCTATGCTTCAACTCTTCCTTTTCATTTCATTTCTTCAAATCCACTCCACAACTAAAGAGTTACAGATTTGTGTACCTAAGTGCAACAAAAGCAGAATCAGAAACTCGTTTGGAGACTAAAAGGGAAGGATCAGCACAATATGTCAACAGCAGGGTAACAACAACAATGTCAGCTTCAAAACCCCAATGGAACAGTAACAAAGCAACGGAAATCCACCCAAAACCCTGAAGAAAAACCAAGTTCACTCCATTTTAAACCCCCAAGCAAATCAGAAATGGGTTCAGAAGTTTAAAAACCTCAAAGATTATAGAAGATTTAATTCAATGAAACAGTGAATTTCTGAGCTCTCAGCTGTTTTCTTTTCTGGAATTTTTAGCTCTTAAAAATCGCCTAGCCTATCAAGTTTAGGGTGCCTTTATAGGCAAGGGACTAAGGCAGCAGTAGAATGTTCAGATTTTTCCCTCTTACCCTTTCTCAACTTCATTTTTAGCTTAAAAGTCCTTCAATTATTGACTTGTTGGTCAAGCTAGCCTACTAAATGTCTGAATTTCAATTTAAACCCCCCACCCAGCTTCCTAGAAGCTTCTCAATCAGTTACCAAAAGATTCCCCTCCCCCATTTCCTAAACTACCCCCAAATGTCCCTGTTTTTACCCTCCCCGGACCCTCATGCTTACCCTGAGCAATAAACTTGGGCTTGGGCTGCCTAGCCCATAATCACAGAATCCAAACTACACCAAAAACAGCCCAAAACATCAAACAAATTCAACTCATTAATTAACACTCAACACAGAGGTAATCCAAACTTAAGTGATTTTAACAGTTAACCCTAAGTCTATGTCGTTAGCCTAATAAACTCAACGACCCTAAACAAACTGAAACTATTCCAAATAAATAAAGAGAAAAGGAACGGGAACGAAGCAACAAAAGTGAGAAAAATAAAAATAGAATTGAAAGAAAAGAGAGGGGAGTACCAATTGACCGGACTTGAATTGACGAATTGAAACAACTCGCCGAGCGAGGCAAGCAACGAAATTCGAACAGTTAAAGGCGCCTTGGTTGGAAACTGGCGACTCTCAAACGAATCCAAAACTAACATTAATCAATTGTTCTTGGCCAGAACAATTGTATAAAGCAAGTCCTGACTCCAATCGTGGATGAATATCAAGAAACCGAATCGGGTTGGGCAACCTAGGGCTTTTGCTCACATTCAGATCTGAAATCAACAAGAATATGCGGGGATTTTGAGGGAACTAATGGAAGTTTAATGCTCGGGGGGGGGGGTATGAGGAGTATATGATGAGGATTTAGAGTGCTTTGGAGCTGGAACACCATAACCATGGCAGATTAAAGCTCAGATAGGGAGAAGACAAGGTACAAGGGTGTTTGGAGGAACTGAATGGATCTTTAAGTTCGGACATTATTAAGCCAAGAGAGGGGGTCCCTGGGCCGTTGGATTGAAATGAAATCAATGGGTGGGATTCACCTGTTGCTAAACGGGGTCGTTTAGTATTGCTGGGGTGGAAATGGACCGGGTGATGGGGCTGGACTTGGGCAGATTCAAGGTTTAATTTGGGCTTGGACATGGAGAAATTATTTGAGGCCCAAGATCTTATATAAAACCCCTTTTTTTTCCTTTTCAATTTTCTAATTTCCCTTTTGTTTTCTTCTTTTTTTTCCTTTTTTCTCAAAATTGAACTAAAATCTAAATTAATTCCTAGAGCCTAATTAACCTAAGAAAATACTAATTAAACCTAAATGAGAATTATCGCAATTAGTTAAAAACAAATTAAAAGAAAAGCTACTCGAAATAAAAGTTAAAATTAAAAGCTGTAAAATAAACTGTATTTTTTTTATTTTTCTTTTTAATTACTAATTAATTCCTAAAATGCAAAGTTAAATCCTAAATGCAAATGCAATATATTTTTGTATTTTTATTAATTAAATAAAATAATCGTGCACAGATAAATGCAAACAATTGACAGAAAATGCCACAAAATCCACAAAATTGCAATCAATGAAACAAAAAAATTATTTTGTTTTGAATTTGTGGGAGTAATTCATATACGGAAAAAATCACGTGCTCACAGCTGCCCCTCTTTGCTCGAAAACACGAAGAGTTTTCGTGCAAAGATAAAGTGAGCGGATACGAGCGATTTTTGCCCGTTTGAATACTCCGTGGGAAGCATTTTCGAAAGATTTGACCGCACCCTGCTTCTGAGGTTGCCTACATATCCTTGGCTATAAAGGAATCAGGTAAGTGTAGTTCAGGAATGTTTGGCAGCTGGGACTACCATGAAGCTGTGATTTCACTATTGCTGTTATTGTTGTTGTTGCTACTGCTTACTGAACCCTTATTACACCACGACAAAATAAAAGAAGCTACACTAAACTATGATCTATGAATTGCAAAAACCTATCTATATCTTCAAACTTGATCCTGCGGCTCTTGTTGC
Organism: Nicotiana attenuata; assembly: GCF_001879085.1. Lineage (NCBI taxonomy): Eukaryota > Viridiplantae > Streptophyta > Magnoliopsida > Solanales > Solanaceae > Nicotiana > Nicotiana attenuata. The sequence goes on from NW_017670528.1 coordinate 381,784, forward strand.
CATGCTGACTTGTATTCTCCTAGTGAAATTCCTCTGTTGTCGACTTGAATTGTAATCTGAAATGTTTTCCCTTTCTTCAGGTGGATGCCTAACTGCCAAAACTTGAACTACATTCTGAGATGCTTTCCTTTTCTCTAGGTGGACGCCTGATTGCTGAACTCGAATTGTACTTTGAGATGTTGCCCCTTTCTCCAGGTGGGCACATATGCGAGTGTTAAACTGAATTTTTCTACCACTATTGAAATCTAGGTCCTATTATCCAGGGAGGTCCTGACAACTCTTAATTGAACGACAATTATAAACCTGAGTTATATCTTCTAAAGGTATTACTTCCGCTAAGTCCTGTTATCTAAGAGGGTCTTAAAACTACATCCTATTATCCAGGAAGGTCCTGAAAATCAAAATCCAATCATATCTTAAAAGTGACAATTTTTCGGCTGAATTATACTACCCTACAACAGAATTTACTCTACATCTTATTATCTAATGGAAGTCTTAAAACTAGGTCCCATTATCCAGGGAGGGTCCTGAAAACTCCTAATCGGATCCTATCTTAAACATGCAAACTATGAAGCCAACTTACATTCCTTTATGCTAAACTGTGCTATGCATGATTGTTTTGAAATTTAACTAAGCCACATTTTCCAGGAGGGTCCTGAAAAATTCAAATTAAATCCTATTATCCAGGCAGGTCCTGGGAGTTTTACGGTCAAACCTGTTTGGTGCTTGTTCTTCCCCTACGGAGAGTTCCTCCGAAACAAACGAAATTTTCTACCCCTGTTTCAATCAAAGGAAAATCTTTTCAGTTTAAACTGGTGATTAGTCGATGGCATTGTTGCTGAAGATGTCTCCGCTGCTGTGTTTTGCTTGGACCTGCTTCTCCGAATTGGCCCTGAACCGCTTGACTTCCTGACTGACTTTCAAACCTCATGACCTTTATGACTCGAGTGTTCTATATCCAAACCGTTGTTTTACATCTCTAACCCCATTCTCTGAACCTTTGCATCCCCATGAAGTTACCAAGACATTCCACCGATGAAACTTCTGGTGACTCCCTCAATCCCACTTTACATCATGCTATCTTTGGTATGTTCTGGCCACACTGTGCTTTGCAATTTTTGAAGCCGGTAGTGAGCTTTTAAATCCTTTATTATTTGCTTTGAACAAGACTGACATTGGAACAACTTAGAGAAACAAAAAAAACCAAAAGAAATGAAATGCAATGACCTTAAGAGTTAGGAATAAAGAAAATCCAAAACAGGGCGACTTGCTAGAAGGAAGAAGGAAAAAAGACTTATCCGAGTGGAACAGCTGGTACCATTGATCATGTCATGCATTTCGGATTAACCGGCCCAATCTGTCCAACCAATCAACTTTCAGTTGCCATACCGTGTTGCCCCAAAATTCCACAACCTGATTTCTTCACTCAAACCTTGACCTTGTTCATCCTGCGGTGCCCTGAAAGGATTTCACCAATAGACCTCTCTCATTTGTTCATCTCTCAACTCACTTTCGCCTTAAGGTGCCTGTGAGGATCTTCACCAATAAGACACTCTCATTTTTCATTTCTCTCAGCTCCCGTCGCCTTACGGTGCCCGTGAGGGTTTTCACCAATAAGACTCTCTCATTTCATTTCTCTCAACTCTTGTCGCCTTACGGTGCCCGTGAGGGTTTTCACCAATAAGACTCTCTCATTTTCATTATTTTCCTGCTTGGACCAGAGTGTTGCCCCTGAAATGAATCACCTCTACTTGCTCGACTTGGCATCTCTTGAAGATTGATCAGAAGGTCTTTTTTTTGGACCGTAATGTGGGCTTTTGGATAGGGTTAGAAAGAAAGGGTATCAAAAGGCTTAAAACAATTTAGATGGGTTCAAAATTACAACTCTCGGAGTCAGATTTCTTACAACAACCGCAACTTCTGCCCCAGTTCCTTGTTTGGGGACTTTTGGATTTTTATTTGATGGGACCGAACCGTGAGGCTGCCTACGTATCCTTAAAAGGAATCAGGTCGAACGTAGTTCATGTCATAGGAATTACTTTGTTTGTTGTGATTTTCTTTTCTTTTCTCTCTTCCTTTTCTCTTTTTTTCTTCTTCTTCTTCTTCTTCTTTTTCTTTCTTTTTCTTTTTTTTTCTTTTCTTTTTTTTCCTTTTTTCTTTTTCTCTTTCTTTTCTCTTTTTCTTTACTTGTCTTTCACACTTGTGCTCCTGATCTTTGCTACTGATTCCAAAAGAGGGGTATGGAAGGAAATAAATAAGGCTCAAAGGGGAAAACGAGGGATAAAGTGTTTAGATAGCAGAACAAAATGCCTTCGTCATTCCAATCTTCAAAACATGCCAAGTACAAACAAATACAATTAAACCAAAGAAAATCATACATAGTATCTCTTGACCGCATCAGAATTGATGGCCATTTCTACACACTTGCCTTCTATATCTGTTAAATACAAAGCACCATTGGACAACACTCTCGTCACGATGAACGGCCCCTGCCAATTTGGGACGAACTTGCCTTTGGCCTCAGCCTGATGTGGAAGGATACGTCTCAACACTTACTGACCTACTTTGAACTTCCGTGGACGCACCTTCTTATTATATGCTCTTGCCATTCTCTGTTGATACAACTGGCCATGACACACTGCTGCCAATCTTTTCTCATCGATCAAACTCAATTGTTCCAGGCGGGTTTTGACCCATTCATCATCATCAATTTCGGCTTCTGCAACAATCCGAAGGGATAGGATTTCCACTTCCACAGGTATCACTGCCTCGGTGCCATACACCAACAAATAAGGAGTCTCCCCTACTAAAGTACGAATAGTAGTGCGATAACCCAATAATGCGAAAGGCAGCTTTTCATGCCACTGTCTAGAACCCTCCACCATTTTCCGAAGTATCTTCTTTATATTTTTGTTGGCCGCCTCAACTGCTCCATTTGCCTTGGGCCGGTAAGGGGTGGAATTGCGATGTGTAATCTTGAACTGCTAACATACCTCTTTCATTAGATGACTATTGAGATTAGCCCCGTTGTCTGTAATGATCACCTTTGGTATCCCAAACCGACAAATGATATTTGAGTGCACAAAATCAACCACCACTTTCTTGGTTACAGACTTGAATGTTTTGGCCTCAACCCACTTGGTGAAATAATCAATGGCCACCAGAATAAACCTGTGTCCATTTGATGCTGCTGGCTCAATTGGCCCGATGAAATCCATTCCCCACGCAACAAAAGGCCACGGTGCAGACATGGTATGCAATTCCGATGGTGGAGAATGAATTAAATCTCCATGCACTTGACACTGATGACACTTGCGCACAAAACTGATACAATCCCGCTCCATAGTAAGCCAATAATAGCCTGCTCGGAGAATCTTCTTTGCCAACACGTACCCACTCATATGCGGTCCACAGACTCCAGAATGTACCTCGGTCATGATAGTTGTGGCCTTCTAGCATCTATGCATCTCAACAGCCCAAGGTCCGGAGTTCTTTTATACAATACCCCTAAATTGAAGAAAAATCCACTTGCCAACCGTCGAATCGTTCTCTTTTGATCACCTGTGGCCTGTACTGGATACACCCCCATCCTGATATATTCCTTGATATCATGAAACCAAGGCTCACCATCAAGTTCTTCTTCTACCGCATTACAGTAAGCATGCTGGTCGCGGACCTGAATCTGCAAAGGGTCCACATAAGCCTTATCTGGATGATGCAACATTGACGCCAAGGTAGCCAAAGCATCGGCAACNATTTCAATTTGTTACTTTACAAAATTTCTTTTTCTTTTACAAAATTTAAAATTAAAACCTAAATTAAATCCTAAAAATAAATTAACCTATCAAAAATACTAATTAAACCTAAATAATAATTATAATAACTAATTAAAACCAAATTTAAGGAAAATCTACCAAAATTCAAAACTAAAATTAGAAAGTGCAAAAATAAGTTATTTTTGTGATTTTTCCATTTTTATGAAACAACTAACTTTCTAATTACTCTAAAAATATAAAATCAAATCCTAAATGCAAATGCAACATATTTTTTTGTATTTTTCATGAATTAAATAAAATAAACATGCACAGACAAATGCAAACAATAACCAAAAATGCTACCAAAATCCACAAATCAAACAATAGAAAAATTATTTTGTTTTGAATTTGCGGGAGTAGTTCATATAGGGCAAAAATCACGAGCTAACAGCTGCCCCTCCTTTGTCTCGGTAAACGAACAGAGTTTTACGGGTCGAAAGATAAAGTAGTAGCGGAGTACGTAGCGATTTTGTCCCGTTTCGTAATACTCCGTGGGAAGCATTTTCGAAAGATTTGACCGCACCCTGCTTCTGAGGTTGCCTACATATCCTTGGCTATAAAGGAATCAGGTCAGTGTAGTTCAAGAATGTTTGGCAGCTGGGACTACCATGAAGCTGTGATTTCACTGTTGCTGTTGCTGTTGCTATTGCTTACTGAACCCTTATTACACCACGACAAAATAAAAGAAGCTAGACTAAACTATGATCTATGAATTACAAAAACCTATCTATATCTTCAAACTTGATCCTGCAGCTCTTGTTGCCATGCTGACTTGTATTCTCCTAGTGAAATTCCTCTGTTGTCGACTTGAATTGTAATCTGAAATGTTTTCCCTTTCTTCAGGTCGATGCCCAACTGCCAAAACTTGAACTACATTCTGAGATGCTTTCCTTTTCTCTAGGTGGACGCCTGATTGCTGAACTCGAATTGTACTTTGAGATGTTGCCCCTTTCTCCAGAAGGGCACCTGACTGCTGAATTTGAATGTATTCCCTTGCTCTCCAGGCGGGCTCCTGACTGCTGAATTATATTCCCATGCTTTCCAGGCGGGCTCCTGATTGCTAAACTCGAATTGTATTGCCTTGCTCTCCAGGCGGGCTCCTGATTGCTGAACTTGAAATGTATTCCCATGTTCTCCAGGCGGGCTCCCGACTGCTAAACTCGAATTGTATTCCCTTGCTCTCCAGGCGGGCTCCTGATTGCTGAACATTGAAATGTATTCCCATGTTCTCCAGGCGGGCTCCTGATTGCTGAACTTGAATGTATTCCCTGCTCTCCATGCGGGATCCTGATTGCTAAACTCGAAATGTATTCCCATGCTCTCCACGCAGGCTCCTGATTGCTAAACTTGAATGTATTCCCTACTCTCCAGGCGGTCTCCTGATTGCTAAACTCGAAATGTATTCCCATGCTCTCCAGGCGGGCTCCTGATTGCTAAACTTGAAATCTATTCCCATGTTCTCCAGGCGGGTTCCTGATTGCTGAACATTGAAATGCATTCCCATGTTCTCCAGGCGGGCTCCTGATTACTGAACTTGAAATGTATTCCCATGTTCTCCAGGCGGTCTCCTGATTGCTGAACTTGAATGTATTCCCTGCTCTTCAGGCAGGCTCCTGATTGCTAAACTCGAAATGTATTCTCATGCTCTCCAGGCGGGCTCCTGATTACTAAACTTGAATGTATTCCCTACTCTCCAAGCAGGCTTTTGATTGCTAAACTCGAAATGTATTCCCATGCTTTCCAGGCGGGCTCTTGATTGCTGACCTTGAAATGTATTCCCATGTTCTCCAGGCGGGCTCTTGATTGCTGAACTTGAAATGTATTCCCATGTTCTCCAGGCGGGCTCCTGATTGCTGAACTTGAAATGTATTCCCATGTTCTCCAGGCAGGCTCCTGATTACTAAACTTGAATGTATTCCCTACTCTCCAGGAAGGCTTTTGATTGCTAAACTCGAAATGTATTCCATGCTCTCCAGGCGGGCTCCTGATTGCTGAACTTGAAATGTATTCCCATGTTCTCCAGGCGGGCTCCTGATTGCTGAACTTGAAATGTATTCCCATGTTCTCCAGGCGGGCTCCTGATTGCTGAACTTGAAATGTATTCCCATGTTCTCCAGGCGGGCTCCTGATTGCTGACCTTGAAATGTATTCCCATGTTCTCCAAGCGGGTACCTGATTCCAACAAAAATAGACAAAACAAAGGAAATTTCTGCCCCAGTTTGGTAGCTGGGCACATATGTGAGTGTTAAACTGAATTTTTCTACCACTATTGAAAGCTAGGTCCTATTATCCAGGGAGGTCCTGACACCTCTTAATGGAACGACAATTATAAACCTGAGTTATATCTTCTAAAGGTATTACTTCCGCTATGTCATGTTATCTAAGAGGGTCTTAAAACTACATCCTATTATCCAGGAAGGTCCTGAAAATCAAAATCCAATCTTATCTTAAAAGTGACAATTTTACGGCTGAATTATACTACCGTACAACAGAATTTACTCTACATCTTATTATCTAATGGAAGTCTTAAAACTAGGTCCCATTATTCAGGGAGGGTCCTGAAAACTCCTAATTGAATCCTATCTTAAACATGCAAACTTTGAAGCCAACTTACATTCCTTTGTGCTAAACTGTGCTAGGCATGATTGTTTTGAAATTTAACTAAGCCACATTTTCCAGGAGGGTCCTGAAAACTCCAAATTAAATCCTATTATCCAGGCAGGTCCTGGGAGTTTTACGGTCAAACCTGTTTGGTGCTTGTTCTTCCCCTACGGAGAGTTCCTCCGAAACAAACAAAATTTTCTTCCCCTGTTTCAATCAAAGGAAAATCCTGTCAGTTTAAACTGGTGGTTAGTTGATGGCATTCTTGCTGAAGATGTCTCCGCTCTTGTGTTTTGGTTGGACCAAGCTCTTGACTTTCCTAATCATCTCCTCCTGCTCGGGATTCTTAGGTGGCTTTTCAGTTTCCGCCGGGAGATCAAAATGAGGAGTGTAAGAACATGGTTCTGGAGCTTTGAAGGTAGGCTCTGGGGGGTAATACTGGTTATCGTGAGTCTGGAACAGAGGCTCACTGGAAGATCGGTGTAATGCAGCAGGTGGAGGTGCCACAAAAACCGGAGTGATTGGTGAAGGAGGGTATGGGACTTGTTTGGGTGGTGGAGCTGGTGGTGTTTGGGAAGTGGTGCCATAGCATTGTTGGTGTCGACGCCCCCTTTTTCCTCACGGAATTGAAGTTCACAACATTCGGGAGAACAACTCTATTCCCTTGCGAGAATTGGGTTTTTGGAGTTTGAAGAGTCGCCACCTAATGATTATAGTGCATTAGGACACTTTAAGGAAGAATTTGAGATGAAGAACCAGAGTTTGGGTAAGGGCTAGAAATTATCTCGAAGGGAAGGTGTTAGGCACCCCTCAAGATCCACTAGTGTGGTTCCCGGCCATGCTACAATTGTGACTTTGAATGCAAACAAACAAGTAAACAAGCAAGCATTGCAAATACGAGAAAACTATTACAAATAAGGAGCAACAAAAGGTTAAAAAAAAGTGCTGAATTTTAGAGAAGGAGCAGATTAGTTAAAAAGTGACAAGTAGGAAAGAAAGTCAAACTAGTTAAGTGCGAAACAATACTGAAAAATTAATGTGAAAAAACAGAAGTCGAAAAGTGCAACAAGCTTTTCAAGATTCAGAAAATTGTTAAACTAATAAAGAGGGAGGGGGGGTCCTAGGTTTATATATTACATGGATCATTCGCACAACGCTGGTACTCAATTGTACGCATAGTGTTATCGTGTAATCATCATCTCCATGTCTACCCTTTCCCACCCCGTTAAGGTATTGGAGCGCGGAATGGTATCGTTTGCCTATCGCATGCTATTACCCGTCCCAAGCTATCAGTCCCGGGGCATTAGAACTTCTAATCCTAAAAGGGGGAGAAAGGGATGAGGGCCTTTATGGAGTTTAAAGGACAAAAATTCTAATCGACATTCAAAAACAAGTAACAAGTAGGGGGAATGAACAGACAAACAGGTAAGGCTCACATAAACCCCGTAAATCAGATAACATATAGTTTAGCATGCCTTTACACATACTGGTTTGGTCTTTAAAATTAAAAATTAAGCAGCGAGCGGACTGGTTCGATACATACGTTTAGACAGGAAGCCCACATTAGGCAACTTGGATCCAATTGTCAGAACTTAAGGTATTTTAAGCGAGTGATTTAGAAAGTACTGGTTCTAGAAAAGTAGTCTAATGCCGGAAAGTACAGACTGCAGTCAGTTTAGAAATAAGTTTTAAGAGAATCATGAGTATAAACCATAAAAGGAGTTCCAGAGTCAGAAATACTTAAGGAAAGAGTAAACTGCAGAACTGTTTTAAAGACAATTTCAGGAAGACCAAAACTTAGTTGGAAAATGTTTAGGCAGAATTTTAGAAAGAAACCATTTCAGAAGAGGTGCTGATTTGAAGAACTCAAATGTATACTGATTCAAAAGAGTTTTGTCAAAAGATTGAGGCTGAAAACATTAAGACATTAGAGACCAGTTAACAGATTGTTATTGCTTAAGAAGAATCGGACGAACTTGATGCGGAATCCTATGATATCTATATCTGATTTTAAAAAGTCTGTTAAGAACTGGTAAGAAGAGGTAATTATTTAATTACCCTACAGTTTGCCTAATGCATATGCATTCCCTATAGGCATGATTTCTATATGCACTGATTACATGAACGTTAAGGTCCTATAGGCAGGATTTCTAGATGACTTATATCATAATTAAACGTTAAACCCTATAGGCATGGTATCTAGGTGACTTGAATCAGAAACATCGAACCATCTTATGTGCAGTATTTCTAGTGAAAAAATTAAAGTCCTAAAGTCATGATATCTACCCTTTATTGATGCAAGAAAGTAAAACCCCTCCCACACCCTTTTACTAGATTCCCCGAGTTCTATACAAGTTATTACAACCCAATGAATCAACTGAAATAATAAAAATACATCAAAAACTAACAGCTAGATCCAAGCAGCCTAATTCAATCTTAATGTCCAATAATATGTATTTAACCAACTCCGGGGTCCAGATCTCCAAAGCCTTCTCATTATCCAGGGTGTTTCAAAGTTTCAAGGAACCTCAGGGATTCCAGGCATTGCTTACACCCAGGATGCCATTATGAACAGGATGGTGCAGTGTGGAATAGCCAGCCCTCAGGCATCCAAGTTCAGAGGGAGCTCAGGGGTCCCAAAGCATGGCTTGCAAGAGAGGGGCAGAACTTATAGCTAGGAGTAAGTGCAAAGTGAAAGGGAATTAAGGGGCCATGACAAGTGGTGGTCATACCTAGCCATAAGGTAGGCTGGCACACCCCTGACCACTTGCTAGATGAACAAGTTAGGAGCAGACCTTTTGATGGTCAGACAAAGGTCTGGATAGTGATTAGGACACTATCAGACCTAAGTCAAGGCTCAAGCACATAATGGGGAGAATGGGAAGTGGGAATTGATTGAGTTAAGGAGTTCAATGAACCCAGTTCAGGATCATAGACAGCAATATTGGGGTGCTGCTATGCCCTGAACAATAAACTCACATACAAAGGGGTAAAAGGGGTAAGGGAATTCATAAAGCATCATATTCACAACAAACAAACAACTGCACAGATTATTTAAATGCTGGACTGTAAGAGAAGGGGAAACACGTTATAATATGCTAGAAAACATGTGGACAGAATTAAACACATTGTTCTTGGGGCGTATAAACTAATTGAAACATACCGGTATAGAAGTAAAGAATGCAGAAGAAAGCGAGCAAAGTCCACAGCAGTGTGAGTATCAGAAAGAGAGAGTGAAAGGGAATTGTGAACTCAGATGGTATTCTGTGTTCGTGTGTAAAAGTGTAGAAGGGTAGCCTCTTTTATAGTGTAGAGAAGCAAACAAGAAAGGTAAGAAAACCCTTTTAAAAAAAATCAGTCTCAAATATTCTCCCTTTAGTCAAGGGATTTAATTTCAAACGGAAAAGTGTAAACAAGGAAAGGAAATTTGAATAAAATCCTTCACAGTAGCATAAGAAGGGAAAATACACGAGGTATATTTAAGGAAAGGTTTCAATAGTACTTGATTTGTAAAGAGAAAGGAAAGGGAATCAATCAAACAATTAACAAAATCAAAGTACTAAGTTTAAATCGAATGAACCAAACCAGAAATAGGTAAAGAGGGCTTAACCAAAGAAAATCAGTGGCAATCAATCAAGACCCTATCAAAGGGATCCAAAATCAATCAAGCAATCACCAAAAACCTTGGAAGAGGAGCTTCTTGCATATAAAGCAAACAATTCATACAGAAGAGTTTAACATTGAAGTGTTTAGAATCGTAAACAAAAGAATACGAGTTCAACCAGAGACTCATAGTGAGTCTGAAGGTACAGGGTCCCCAAAGTGGAACCCTAATTCAATTTACCAAGAAAAACCCCCAAATTCTAGGGTTTCCCCATCGAATCAAACACAGAAACGAGAAGGCAAGTGAACAGACTCAAGGAGTCTCATGAGAATCAGGCAAATACAATGGCGGGCTTGAAACAATCAAAGAAAGGAAACCACTTTAAGGCATGAAGATCATGCTCAGAAAAACTTTGGCATTTAAGAAAACATGCTTAACAAGAACACGAACATAGTTCAGGAAAGCAAAACATCAAGAAACTCAGTAGTAAATATGCATGGTAGAAGAGTGAGAAAAACAGACTAATCATGTGAGCATACATATAAAAGTAGAAAGACAATACATGCGTAATAGAGGAGGAAAACATACGAGCATAATACAGACAAACATCTAAAAGAAAAGAACAACAAGAGTCGAAAGACTTTCAGAAACCCTAATTTTGAAAAACCAACGATTTTGAAAAGGAAATTTGGGGAAAACACTCAAAACGTCAAATATAGCATAAGTTCTACACAGATCTAGGCAAATAAACAAAGAAAGAACCTCGAATAGTTTAGGGTTTCTGAGAAACCCTAGAAAGGAGAAGGCGTGGAAAAGGTCTGGTCTTGAACAGATCTGAGCCATAGCTAGGCTCTTAAAGCTCGAACACACCGGGACATGGCCGGAGAAGCCACAGAACCACAGATCTACAACAGATCTGAACGGACTTTATCGAGGTAAGGCCTCGAAATCTCGAACAACCACGGTTTGGGGGAAAGGAAGGTAAGCACAGGATGTCCATTGCCGGAGAAGCCATGGACTTCGATGAGATTGCTCGGAGAAGACGGCGGAGGCGATTAGGGTTTCGAGTGCTAGGGAGCGTTTGAGAGGAGGAGAGAGTTTGGGGGCGGCTTTCTGAGAGAAATGAGGGTTAGGGTTAGGTCGTTTGGAATTAAAAAGGAAAGGGTTATTTGTGGTCGTTGATCAAAAGGATCAACGGCCTGGATTTAAAGGGATCTCGGGCGGGTTTAGTTTAAATGGTCAGGGGTTGGGTTAAATTGGAATTGGGCTGGCCCAATTGGGCATTTGGATTGGGGCCAATTGGGTTTAAGATAAAAAATAAAATTGAGGCTATAATTGAAATGAAATGTGGCCAAAATTGAAATAGCCAGTTTTCCCCTGTTATTTTATAAAAATAGTGAAAATGATTTTAAAAGAAAATTGAAGATGCTGAACTGATTCATAATACATATTTATTAATTTAAAAATATTAGAACTTATTTTACAATTATAAAACACTATTAATCGTAAAATAGGATATAATTGCCTTTATATGCAATTAGCTTTAAAAATACCAAACAAATTTGTAAAAATATACAAAAAATTACCTTAATTATATTTGGTGTAAATATGAGAATAAAATAATTTATTCACAAAAAAATAATAATTTTGGAAATAATTATTGGATTTTGTACTGTTAAAATAGACAATAAATTGATTTAAAATAAGGAAAAATACCAAAACTCTTGGGAATGCTTATATATGCATGTATATGCTATTTTGAGGATATTTTGAGTACATAAAAATACTTAGGGAAAAATTGGGTATCAACAGCTGACCCTCTTTACCCGGGAAGGATGAAAGAGTTGTCGTGTAATGATATGATGGCCAATTTTGACCGGAAGTGGCGATTTTCAAAGAATTTGACCGAGCTCTGGTTTCTGAGCTGCCTGCATATCCCTGGTTTTACAAGAATCAGGTTGTATGTAGTTCAGGAACCATTGGCGGAACATGCTGATGGAGATTCGAAAGGACGGACGCGATGTTTAGATTGAGAAAGGTGGTGGAAGCCTGGTAGACTGCGGGAACTGGAGCGGGATCGCTCCTGCTGAGACGGTTATTGATAGCCGGGGTACCTGCAAGTGAGCAATATAGGCGTATATTGTGCATAAACTAAAACATGATGCAAGTTCCCGTCGGACCATGAATGCTTTCCTCGGACGGTTAGGATGACGTCCTCGGACCATGATGTCCTGGGCCATGAAGCGCAAAATTAAAGGATTCGCAGGCTATGAAATGACGTTCTCGGGCCATGATGATGGTGCCTCCGAACCATGATTCCTGTGAATAATGATGTGCCAGATATAAAGTGGGGTCCTCGGGCCATGGCATGGTGTTCTCGGACTATGAAGATGATGCCTCCGAACGATGACACCGTTGGACAATTTGGCGATATTCCAGCCCATGAAATGCAAGGTTTGGCAGTATTTCAGCCGATGCAAAAACGTAAATGGCGATGTTTCAGCCGATAGAAGATTTAAACAAAATAGGCGATTCTTCAGCCGATGCAAAAAGTAAAATGGCGATATTTCAGTCGACAGAAATAAAATGGCGATATTTCAGCCGATGCAAAAAAGTAAAATGGCGATACTTCAGCCAACAGAAATTTAAGTAAAGTTTGGCGATATTTCAGTCGATTGCAAGACGTGAGGTGGCGATATTTCAGCCATGCAGGTGGAGGTAGAGCTTAACCTCGGAAGGCAGAAAGGTAGCCTTATGCAATGCAGGGAATGCAGGATGGAGACAACGCTTAGTCTCGGAAGGCAGAAAGGTAGCCTTATGCAATGCAGGAAGTGTAGATGGAGACAATGCTTAGTCTCCGAAGGCAGAAAGGTAGCCTTATGCAATGAGATAAAAGCGGGTAGTAATAAAAGATTCTTAGCTGACAGATGGTAGCCGATTGTGATATTGCGGTTGCTGGGAAATATTGCGTGCGAACAGCAAAATGCGGGTAGGGGTGATGGCTCAATGCGATTGCGTAATATGTTTGTGACTCGGGTGCCTGCATCCAAAGAAAATTGTGAGTTTTGTCAAGAGGGGAAGGTTAGTTCGTTTTCCCTTGGCTTCCGGCATTACGCATCGTTGGGGTAGCGTCGCTAAACAGTAGCAATTCGAACAATAATTATGCATGATTTAGTAAATATAACATAAGTAGAAAACGGTTTTGTTTAGATGAACCAACGACTGCAACGTGGTTCAAAACATTGCAACCTTCCTTGCTCCGGAATTTTGAGGGTCCTCCTCAAAATTCTGCCCCAGTTTACTAGGTTGGCACTTCTGATGGCTGAATGACTGAAGAATCAACTTCGGAATTTTGAGGGTCCTCCTCAAAATTCTGCCCCAGTTTACTGAGGTGGCATCCCTGGCGATGAGTGGCTGAAGACTAACTTCGGAATTTTGAGGGCCCTCCTCAAAATTCTACCCCAGTTCCAATAGTAGGGGAAAATGAAATTTTTATTAAATCGTGACCGAACCCATAGGGCTGCCTACATATCCCCTCTTAAACGTGAATCAGGTCAGGCGTAGTTCAAATTACATCATAGAGAAATCATAGGTGATTACACATAATATCGTTTCACTGGATCTAAGTTGATTGGCTTTGGCCAGACTTCTCCATCCATTTCTGCAAGAATAAGGGCTCCTCCAGTTAGAACCCGGTGAACCATGTACGGACCCTGCCAGTTGGGAGAGAATTTCCCGTTGGCTTCATCTTGATGTGGGAATATCTTTTTCAACACCAGCTGCCCCGGTGTAAACTTCCTTGGCTTAACTCTTTTGTTGAAGGCTCTGGACATTCTGTTCTGGTACAACTGACCGTGGCAAACTGCATTCATGCTTTTCCCATCTATAAGGGCTAGCTGCTCGTAGCGACCTTCTAACCATTCTGCGTCGTCCGACTCTGCTTCTTCTATGATCCTTAGGGAGGGAATTTCTACCTCGGCGAGGATGACCGCCTCTGTACCATAAACCAACATGTAGGGAGTTGTTCCGGTCGATGTGCGGACTGTGGTGCGGTATCCTAGTAAGGCAAATGATAACTTCTCATGCCACTGTTTGTGACTTTTGACCATCTTCCTTAGTATCTTTTTGATGTTTTTATTGGCTGCTTCTACGGCTCCATTCATCTAAGGTCTGTAAGCTGTAGAATTCTTGTGTTTCATCTTGAATGCCTCACACATTGCTTTCATTATGTCGCTGTTGAGATTGGAACCATTATCAGTGATGATTGATTCTGGAATCCCGAATCGGCAAACAATACGATCACGGACAAAATCTGCCACAACTTTCTTAGTCACTGCCTTGTATGATGCTGCTTCAACCCATTTAGTAAAGTAATCAATCGCCACCAGGATAAATCTATGCCCGTTTGATGCGGCAGGCTCGATAGGTCCGATAACATCCATTCCCCAGGCGGCAAATGGCCACGGTGAGCTAGTCGCAGTAAGCTCGTTTGGAGGCACCTTTATCTTGTCTGCATGTATCTGACAGCAATGGCATTTGCGAACATATTGGATACAGTCTGTTTCCATAGTCATCCAAAAATACCCTGCTCGGAGTATCTTCTTTGCTAAGACAAAACCATTCATGTGTGGTCCGCATGTCCTTGCGTGCACTTCATCTAATAGTCTGGATGCTTCCTTTGCTTCGACACACCTTAGCAAACCTAAATCGGGAGTCCTCCTGTACAGGATTCCTCCGCTGTGAAAGAAGTTGTTGGATAATCTCCGAAGTGTGCGCTTCTGAGTGGCGTTGGCGAGTTCTGGATACTCCCCTGTTGTTAGGTACCTTTTGATGTCGTGGAACCATGGCTTTCCGTCCGCTTCTTCCTCAACGTTGGCACAATAAACTGGCTGATCATAAATCCTTACTGGGATGGGATCAATGAAATTTGTGTCTGGATGTTGGATCATGGATGACAGGGTAGCTAGTGCGTCAGCGAACTCATTCTGAATCCCGGGGACATGCTGAAATTCGGTCTTTGTGAATCTNAACGTCTCCACCTTTTGAGTCAGGCAAAGGGGTTTTGCGGACATTAGGAGCAGGCTCCTTTGCTACGATGACCTTGTTGTCGATCAGGGTCTGAATCTTATCTTTCAATGAACGACACTCGTCAAGGGTGTGTCCTTTCATGTCGGAGTGATACACACAGGTCTTGTTGGGGTTGACCCACTAGGAGGGATTTTCTGGAGCTTTGGCTGGGATGGGAGTGACGTAACCGGCGGTTTTAAGTCTTTCATATAGCTGGTCAATTGGTTCTGCGATGGCTGTGTATTGTCTGGGAGGTTTTCGGTCGAAATTTGGTCTGGGCCTTGGAAAATTTTGGCGAGTGGGTGGTGACTGGTAGTGAGAGGGTTGAGTGTTATAAGCTTGGTAAACAGGTGCTGGTTGACAGTATCTGGGTGAAGTGGGTTGATATGTGAGAGGTGGAGAGGACTGGTAAACGGGAGGTGGATAGGAAGGTGCGGGTGCTTGGTAATTTGGGATAGGCTGATATGTAAGTGGAGGTGATGGGTAGGTGTGGTATTTTGGTGGTGACTTGGCTCCCTATGCGATCATCACGGCACTTACATCTTTCTTCTTGGAAGTGCCACCAATTTGTAAAGCTTTATTGGTGGCTTGCAATGCTTCAAGATTTGTTACCATACCATTCTTGATGCCCTCTTCAATCCTTTCTCCGAGTTTGATGATATCAGAGAACTTTTGACCCTCGATCAGCATCAACCTTTCATAATATTGGGGATCCTTAGCCCGGACGAAGAACCTATTCATTTGTTCTTCTTCCAGGGCCGGCCTGACCTTGGCAGCTTCTGACCTCCAACAAGTAGCATACTCGCGGAATGTTTCGGTGGGCTTCTTCTTCAAATTCTGTATGTAGAACATATCCTGGGCGTTCTCGGTATTGAACCGGAATCTATCCATAAAGTCTGATGCCATGCTTACGCAACTCGTCCATTTCCTGGGGTCCTGATATATATACCAGGATAGTGCATCTCCCTTCAAGCTCCTCATGAAGAGCTTCATGCGGATTTTCTCATCTCTTCTAACCCCAACTAACTTGTCGCAATAGGTCCTCAGGTGAACTCTGGGATCTCCGGATCCATCAAACATTTCGAACTTGGGAGGTTTGTACCCCTCCGGAAGTTCAACATCTGGTTGAATGCACAAGTCTTCATAGTTCAGCCCCTCAATGCCTTTGCTACCTTCGACACCCTGGACCCGACTGGTTAACTTCTTGAGCTCGGCTGCCAAGTTCCTGATGAGGGAGTCTTTGTCATCAGACTTAGGTGCATTTGAGATCGGTTGGGTGTAGTGAGGTACAGTTTCCACAAAGATAGGAGTGTTATGGAGGTGGTCGTTTATGGTGTTTGGTGGCTCGGGAATGAGCAATGGAGTGTTGTTGCATGTGTTGCAGGTTTGGACGTGCGCAGGCTGTATTTGTGGTTGCAGGGTGTTTTGTGGAGGTGCAGGATTCTGGGTGTTGACATCAGGAGCAGCAAGAGAGAATGATAGGCTTGCCAAGTTCCGAACTTGGTCCAACTCTTCCTGGAATTTCAGCAATTTTTGTTCAAGATGAGCAGCAGTTCCCTTAGCAATTGGGGTACCCTGAGAAGTTTCTTCTCTTTCAATCTCCTTTCTAGCACTTGCGTTTTCCATTTTTCCTTTGTTCTTGTTCTGGACAGGACTTGGAGGAGGAGGCGGTAGAGGGCCCTTGGATCTTGTGGAGTATGCTGATGGTGCCAGAATGCACGAACTAACCTTTGGGGAGGGGAATAAGAAATAAAAGAAAAATAAAAAAGGTAACAAGTTAGTGCGGGTTTTGAGAAAAAAATATTGCAGTATTTAAACACATTGTGCGAGAATATAAATCATGTCCTAATTTGGGTGCCTCGTTGTGCCCGAGATAGGCCTAGCGACAAGTTGATTTGGAGAACTTATAATGCTAAATGCCTCATTTTATTGATAAAAATAAGACGAATCCCAAAATGACGCTAAAATTGCGGAAAATAAAATGTTACTAATGTTCGTGGGCCTTATTACATTAAAGAAAAAGAAAGACTCCTAGCTACTTGGTCCCAGAAGGACCTTCCCCAGACTCGGCATCTTTAGCTCTATCGAACAGCTTCACCAGCTCACGCAGTCCCAGCAGCAAGTAAGCTCTAGCCAAGTGTCCCCCTTCGCTTCCCTCGGCATTCTGGCAGTGAAGGTCTTCCCACCAGCTTAGCAACCTTGGGTGAATGTTGGTTACCATGCCGAATCTGGGGACTTCGTGCCTCATTTTCTGCAAAACAAAGTGTTAGTCCCTCACCCCCACGGGACTCGACTATTTAAATCAATAATTGGCATAACAAGCACTTAAGTTCTCCAAATAAATGCACAGAACGTGGAGGCGTTCGTTTGGGTTTCAGGGAAACCCGATGGACTTTGGACAAGGCTATCTTAATGAGCCGTTATATGGACAACATATCTGACTCGACTAGGTTTGACAGTGATGCATGTACAGTTAAATAGAATAAGGTTTCTATGGGGTGCTAGACCGGTACCCTTGAGCGGACAACTCAAGAGGGAAAGGGACGGAACCGTCGACTGCACCGCTGATCGACTAGTTTTACCGCAAATATGCCTATTCCAAATTTAGGGGGTAATAATATTGGAAGAGCGCAACAACTCATCAAGCATTGCTATGGTATTTGTTTGGCACGAGTGGAATATGATGTTGAAGATGCAATTACAAGAATAAAACAAATTGTCATGTATTTTCACGTTCATAATGATTACAATAATTGCTCAAAAATTACAATGGTATTGAAGGAAACAGTAAATGAAAGCGTTAAAGAAAAAGGAAACAAAAAGACAAGTCAGTTTCAAATAAAGGCATTAAACAAAGCAGTAAAAGAAAGCAATAAAGTCACATATATCATGCAATGGTAAAAGCCTAAAGAATCTCCAGCAGAGTCGCCATGCTGTCGACGCCCCCTTTTTCCTCGCGGAATCGGAGTTCATGACATTCGGGAGGACAACTCTATTCCCTTGCGAGAATTGGGTTTTTGGAGTTTGAAGAGTCGCCACCTAATGATTATAGTGCATTAGGACACTTTAAGGAAGAATTTGAGACGAAGAACCAGAGTTTGGGTAAGGGCTAGAAATTATCTCGAGGGGAAGGTGTTAGGCACCCCTCAAGATCCACTAGTGCGGTTCCCGGCCATGCTACAATTGTGACTTTGAATGCAAACAAACAAGTAAACAAGTAAGCATTGCAAATACGAGAAAACTATTACAAATAAAGAGCACAAAAGGTTAAAAAAAAGTGCTGAATTTTACAGAAGGAGCAGATTAGTTAAAAGTGCAAGTAGGAAGAAGTCAAGTACTTAGTGCGAACAATCTGAAAATTATGTGAAAAACAGAAGTCGAAAGTGTAACAGCTTTTCAAGATTCAGAAAATTGTTAAACTAATGAAGAGGGAGGGGGGTCCTAGGTTTATATATTACATGGATCATTCGCACAACACTGGTACTCAATTGTACGCATAGTTTTATCGTGTAATCATCATCTCCATGTCCACCCTTTCCCACCCCGTTAAGGTATTGGAGCGCGGAATGGTATCGTTTGCCTATCGCATGCTATTACCCGTCCCAAGCTATCAGTCCCGGGGCATTAGGACTTCTAATCCTAAAAGGGGGAGAAATAGGTAAAGAGGGCTTAACCAAAGAAAATCAGTGGCAATCAATCAAGACCCTATCAAAGGGATCCAAAATCAATCAAGCAATCACCAAAAACCTTGGAAGGGGAGCTTCTTGCATATAAAGCAAATAATTCATACAGAAGAGTTTAACATTGAAGTGTTTAGAATCGTAAACAAAAGAATACGAGTTCAACCAGAGACTCATAGTGAGTTTGAAGGTACAGGGTCCCCAAAGTGGAACCCTAATTCAATTTACCAAGAAAAAACCCCAAATTCTAGGGTTTCCCCATCGAATCAAACACAGAAACGAGAAGGCAAGTGAACAGACTCAAGGAGTCTCATGAGAATCAGGCAAATACAATGGCGGGCTTGAAACAATCAAAGAAAGGAAACCACTTTAAGGCATGAAGAACATGCTCAGAAAAACTTTGGCATTTAAGAAAACATGCTTAACAAGAACACGAACATATTTCAGGAAAGCAAAAATTCAAGAAACTCAGTAGTAAATATGCATGGTAGAAGAGTGAGAAAAACAGACTAATCATGTGAGCATACATATAAAAGTAGAAAGACAATACATGCGTAATAGAGGAGGAAAACATACGAGCATAATACAGACAAACATCTAAAAGAAAAGAATAACAAGAATCGAAAGACTTTCAGAAACCCTAATTTTGAAAAACCAACGATTTTGAAAAGGAAATTTGGGGAAAACACTCAAAACGTCAAATATAGCATAGGTTCAACACAGATCTAGGCAAATAAAGAAAGAAAGAACCTCGAATAGTTTAGGGTTTCTGAGAAACCCTAGAAATGAGAAGGCGTGGAAAAGGTCTGGTCTTGAACAGATTTGAGCCATAGCTAGGCTCTTAAAGCTCGAACACACCGGGACATGGCCGGAGAAGCCACAGAACCACAAATCTACAACGGATCTGAATGGACTTTATCGAGGTTAGGCCTCGAAATCTCGAACAACCACGGTTTGGGGGAAAGGAAGGTAAGCAAAGGATGTCCATGGCCGGAGAAGCCATGGACTCCAATGAGATTGCTCGGAGAAGACGGCGGAGGCGATTAGGGTTTCGAGTGCTAGGGAGCGTTTGAGAGGAGGAGAGAGTTTGGGGGCGGCTGTCTGAGAGAAATGAGGGTTAGGGTTAGGTCGTTTGGAATTAAAAAGGAAAGGGTTATTTGTAGTCGTTGATCAAAAGGATCAACAGCCTGGATTCAAAGGGATCCCGGGCAGGTTTAGTTTAATGGGTCAGGGGTTGGGTTAAATTGGACTTGGGCTGGCCCAATTGGGCATTAGGATTGGGGCAATTCGGTTTAAGATAAAAAATAAAATTGAGGCTATAATTGAAATGAAATGTGGCCAAAATTGAAATAGCTAGTTTTCCCCTGTTATTTTATAAAAATAGTGAAAATAATTTTAAAAGAAAATTGAAGATGCTGAACAAATTAATAATACATATGTNAGCGTGTTATTATCTTTGCGGGAGGCCATGAAAATTCGCTAAATGGCACGTCCCGAATTCTAAGTATTTTGGTATAAGCATTTAATGAGGGCCCCGCAGTTTGTGCATTTGTGTGGCGAGGCTCGTCTCATTTATTATTTAAAAGGCAAACCTAAAGCAACTACAATTTTCTACTTAATATTGTCTCTAAAAGGGCCCTGGTTGATTAGTATTGTGACATTCGGCCTCAAGTTCAAGTCCGGATTCAAACAAAAGGGAGGAACCTCTTAGTTTGAACCCGCTACCTAACTCGAAAGCCCAAATTACATTATGTTAGACTATGGATTGAAAACCCTAAGCCAAATTCGAATTAATGGACCAAACGGGTATGACTACGACCAATCGCCGCAAACAGGCCCAGATGTCAGCCCCTAGAAAGGGAATTATTTGGACATGGTGTAAACAGAAAACAGGCCCCGGCGGGCTGTAATGCTTCAAACCACCATCAAACCAACACCATGATAACAATGAAATGCAATTAGAGGAATTAATAATCTAAGCAGAATGTAATGTCAATTAGACAGGGATTATCGTAATGGGTTAACTAGAGTAATTAAAACAAAAATGGTGATGCCTATCGATTTGAACCCATAACGTGCCATATATCAGCATAGTCCAACTCTAAACCAATTATGAAATTTAACAGAACTGAGCCCTTGAACAAGTTACCAATTAACAAGACTTATGAGCCATTTTCAAAGTGATTGTAGCATTTTTGAGACAAGTACACCTTAACTGCTTTTGATTAATGATTTGAATTAGCATATGACAATATGAACGTCAGTCCCAAACTTAACTCAAAACTAACATTACTAAACACATGATTTATTACTAAACGTTTATCCTGCTTAGATTAAACATGGACGGGGCCTACGCGTTGCTTTTCTATCCAGTTTCCAGTTATTAAAACAAACGAGGATCATAAATCCCAAAATCCTTTTCCTGTTTCAACTACCTTCTGATTTCAAAACTACATCTACTCAAAGCGAAACTAATTTACCATATGGCTAATGAATACTCCCTAGTTTGACAGTCTCTCAGTCAGTCCAGTTATACAAATTATAACAAATTCTAGAGAACTAAAAAAAATACAAATTAAGAGTGTACTCAAACAAAGACAGGCCAACTATTGTTTATTCAACTATGACGATTCAAACATACATCTCTCAGGAAACAAATGGATGAGTATTTCATTTCATCATTTCTTTTCACAGCTTCATCAAAACATGATTCGAATTTGTACCTGGAAGTGCAAAGTAACAAGAGGAAGAGAGAGGTCAGCAGCAGTTCAGCAAATCAGAGCTCACACCAGCGAATATAGGGCCAATATCAACTCAAATTAAACCGCAGTACCCAGGAAGGAGTAACAGGGAATCCACAACAACAAATCAACCAAAAACACACTCGTTTGACTTCAAATTTACTCGAAATTGAACTAGAAACCCTTTGAAAACTTCAGCAACTAGAAGGGATGAGAATTAATGCATAGAACTCAAAATTAACCTAGAAAATGCTATGTAACAGTGTTTTTTTTGGATTTTCTACTGTATTTTTGTTTGTTTTTGGATTTTTCTAGAGAATTTTGAATTTGAAATTCAGATTGGAGCTAATGAAGGCTTGTGAAAGTGGAGGAAATTTTTCAGAGCTTCCAAACTTGTGAAACAAGGCATGAGAGTGCCATTTTATAGGCAAAAAATAAGGGGCAGCTTCAGATATTTAGTTTTACACATTAGTCCCTCACTTATTTTTACTTAACCCTTTATTTTCTGACTTGTTACTCAAGTTATCCCACTAACTTTCTGAAATTATAACTAAGGCCCTATTTAGAAGATTGTAGAGGGTTCTAGATTTAACTACAACTTTCCTATGCTCCTTAAATACCCAAACTAACCCTGAATTCAATATGAAATTACCCACCCTATACTAGTTGACCCCAGCCCATCTTACTAACCCTGGTTAACTAAATAATAGTCTAGACCATTCAGCTGTAATCACAACAAGTCCAAACCTCTAAGATTGAATCCAATTGATACTAATCGAGACTGAAACCTGACCCTAATTCACACTATCATCAGTTATTAACAAATTAACAATCAAACTAAATCGTCATTACCCTAACCTACACTAAAGAATCACAGAATAGGAAATGAACATTAGACTAACTAATCAAAAAATGTTAATAGAATCAATCGCAACCAAGTACAAACAGAAAACCAAAGAAAGAACCAAATTAAATCAAGATAAAGGACTGTTGGCATGAATTAACGATGAAGGAAAATTGATCACATGAGAAGAGATCCTACCGACTTAGAATGAACAATCAAAACTTAACCAAGAACTATGACTAAATTAATGATAAAATTAGACGAACAAAATTATGCTAATCATTATTATTGAATTAAGATTCAAATAAACATGAAGATAAACAAATAAGAACAGACGAAACAGATTCGACTACTAATCCTAAACGGGATGTCAAAACAGAAGAGAAAACAAAACCTAGACTGACTAATTTGGAGAAAAAATTATCATAGAAGGGAAACAGGTGCAAAAGGCCAAAGAAAGCTTGCCTATGAGCTCCTAGGGTTCTGCCGCTTCGGATTTGAAATTGGAACAGCTCCAGCAATATTTAAGCATCACTGGTGG
The DNA here is from genome assembly GCF_001879085.1 of Nicotiana attenuata. Lineage (NCBI taxonomy): Eukaryota > Viridiplantae > Streptophyta > Magnoliopsida > Solanales > Solanaceae > Nicotiana > Nicotiana attenuata. The sequence goes on from NW_017670528.1 coordinate 404,677, forward strand.
TGGAATCTTCATGAGGAGAGTGAGGAAGCCAAGTGATACTGATTTGACGAGGATTGGTTGGTTTAAGGTTTTGATGAAATCTTTGATCTACGATTCGAGGACTTCAATGGGGATTTGAGGAAAAAGGTTTACGGATTTGAAGAGAGGAGGGTGAGGAGACTCTGTGATGTTATTTTTGCGGTGAACGGTGTCGGCACCACCGTGTGCGGCGGAGATGCAATTTAGGGTTTTGTAGATTTGGGACGTTTGGTTGGGATTTGAGAGGAGTTGGTCATGGATTCGTATTGAGGGGGTTAAGGCGGTGTAGGGGCTTTGTAATCGAACGCTTTCCGGCCGGCGGCTTATGGCGGAGACGATTTCCGGCCGGCGGCTTATGGCGGAGTAGGGCGGCATTACTTTCTGATAATGAGGGGTGAGAGAGACGACTTAGGGGGGTAGGGGTGGTCTCCGACATTTAAATATTAAGTTCAAACCAGTTCCCAGCCGTTGGATCAGAGATCCTCGACGGCTGGGATTGAATCTTATCGAAACGGGGTCGTTTGGTTAGGTAAAGGAACGGACCAGATCGGGGGTTTGGGTTGGGCTATTTTGGACGGGTTTAGGGGTTTATTCTTTGGGCTGGGGCGTGTGTTTGGGAAGGGAATAATTTGGGCTCAGCATTTAAATTCAAAATTGGCCCAAAACTAGTTTAAACGCAACCCTTTCCTTTTCCTTTCCTTTTCTGTTTTTTTTTTTATTTTTTCTGATTTTTATTAAATGCCAAATCAAAAATAAAGACCCGAATTGACTCTAAAATTATATTACTTAATTTCCAAATACGCGAATTCCTAATTTAAAAGCAAACTAAGACAAATTAAAGTATAAAATGCAAGAAGAACCATTTTTGTTATTTTCTTTTGTTCTTGAAGTAACCTAATTACTAATTAATCCTAAAATGCGAAATTAAACCCCAAATGAAAATGCCAAGTATATTTTTATATTTTCATTAATTAAAATGCACAAACAAAAATGCAAACAATCAACAGAAAATGTCACAAAAATTCACAAAATTGCAAATACTGAAAGACATTATTTTGTTTTGAATTTCTGGGAGTAATTCATATAGGGCAAAAATCGCGTGCTCACAGTTACCCCTCTTTGTTCGGGAACACGAAGAGTTCTCGGGCAAAGAAAAGTGAGCGGATACGAGCGATTTTTGCCCGTTTGAATATTCCGTGTGAAGCATTTTTGAAAACCGTCTGACCGAAGCCTGCTTCAAAGGTTGCCTACATATCCTTGGCTAAAAAGGAATCAGGTCAGTGTAGTTCGGGAAGGTTTGGTAGCTAGGACTACCAGGAGCTGTGATTTCACTGCTATTGCTGCTGCTCTGCTCGCTGCCTCCTTATAACACCGTATCAAAATAAAAAGAAGCTAGCCTAAGCTATGATCTATGAATTACAAAAGATCCTATCTATGTCTTCAACTCGCTCTTGTGTTGCCTTGAACTTGTATTCTTCCGATGGAATCCTTATTGTTGCCTTGAATTGTGATTGGAGATGTTTTGCCATTCCTCCGAGTGATGCTTGACTGCTGAAATTTGACATATGTGCCTCTATTCTCCAGGCGGGCTCCTAATTGCTGACACTTGAAAAGTATTCCCTTGTTCTCCAGGTGGGCTCCTGACTCTGTTCTCCAGGCGGGCTCCTGACTGCTGAAACTTGAAATGTATGCCTCTGTTCTCCAGGCGGGCTCCTGACTGCTGAAACTTGACATGTATGCCTATGTTCTCTAGGCGATCTCCTGACTTCTGAAACTTGAAAAGTATTCCCTTGTTTTCCAGGTGGGCTCCTGACTGCAACAAAATAAACAAAGAAAATTCTCTGCCCCAGTTTGGTGACTGGGTACAGCATGTTATCAAATATTAAAAGCTAAAATTGGAATTGTACTTCCCNAATGACAGACTAAAAGGAAACTAACAAACTCTGAAAAGATGAATACAGACTCAAGAACTAACAGACTCAAAATAAACTGACAGACTTCAACAGCAAGAAAGTATAGACTCAAGCAAAGATCACGAATACATTAATGCCTCGAATTTTCCTGGGGTACACGGGGCATCGTTCGGCCTCGCCACGGGCCTATCTGCAAGATCCCCTTGGAGCCTTTCCAAATCACTCATTATTTGCCGGACAAATGTCATCACTGCCGCGAAGAAAGTGGTGCGGGTCATATCCTCACATGCTTGGCATTTCACCACAATGTAATCCGCAATGGCCCTGACCCTCTCTCGGATCCTACCCTTTTCTTGCAATAAACGCCCAATCTGCCGGGCCCTAGCTTCAAAATTTTGTTCGGCTGCATGGTTTTGTTCTTGAAACTGTTGCAGATCCCTTTCTAGCCGTGCTATCAAGGCATAACAGTGCTCCCTTTCGGCTTTGAAATCTCTTGCCTGCTTAGCCATTTCATTTTCAAGGACCTTGACCTTTTTCTTCATACTCACCATCCCCTTGTCGTATTTCTCCTTCAGTTGCCAGACGAGACTGGCTCGTTCCCCTGCATCCTTAGCTAACTTGGCTCGGGCATTTGCTAGCTCCGCTTCAGTCTTTTGCAAATCATCCTTGAAATCACGCGCCTTTTGGGTAAGGCTGTAGATGAGCTTTTCGTCTTTTCTGCTTCTGCCCGGGTTTTTCAATTGCTATTTTCATTTGTCGGATTTGGGCTCGGAGAGCTTCATTCTCTTGGACCAACTTTCTTCTCTCACCTTCGGCTTCTTGTGCTTGGAGATCATTGTTGAATTCCATGTTTCTCAGCTTCACTTTCAAAGCATGAATTTCAGCTTGATATGTCTTTTCTTTTTCCCCCATGCTAATCTTTCTTGGATTTTGTCGTCAAAAGCTTGAACATGAGGTCTTTTGGCAGGCCTCTCGGGCTCGGGCTCGGGCTCTGGCTCGTTGTTTACACAAGACCTTTCCTCAAACCAAGAAACATAGTTTGGATCTACTTCCCCCTTTGCAACATCTGGTACCCGGGTGCCATTTTTCAAATACTGACAGCTATTCCAATCATGCTGAACTAAAGCCTCGGGCAATGCAGCTTCTAGAAGAAACTCTATGACCTGGGTACTTATATCTTCATTTTCGGGCACAATCGGATATCTTCCCAACTGCCTCAAGACCCTCTGCGGTGCATATGGCTGAATACTCCTTACACCCATTAAACTCAGCTAGCCTTTGGTAGCAGTCATGTATATGGCTTCTGTCCTCGAGAGCCATCCTATAGTCCACTCGACCTGACCGGCTTTGAGAGCTTTCAAATGAGATACCCATGCTTCAAACCCTTCTGGCACGTTCTAATCCTTTACCCTCTCCTCGTAACTGGTGATGAAGTTATCTGGGCTCGAGCCATAACTCATGAATCTGGGGTGATGGCGAAGATGCTCGATTAACCACATTTGTAGAAGGATATTGCAGCCTTCAAAGAATTGAGCCCCGGTTTTGCATAAAGTCAACGCTCGATAAATATCCGCCAGCACCAATGGGGCAAGTGTATGATCTTCCCTGGTAGTGAGGGTTTGTGCAATTCTAGCCATACGAATATCAACTGTCCCTTCCTCATTTGGAAAAACCATGATCCCCAAGAACGCCACAATAAATGCAAACCGACGATGAATTTGCCAACGACCCTTATCTTGTTTGTTGCTCAAACCCTTTTCATGCGTTTCGAAACCAGCAGAGTGCCGGAACCTGAAGTATAAGAAATGGAAAGCACAACACTCGTTGCTTACACGGTCTTTCTTCTTCTGTTTACTGATATTCAAGAGGTCAAAAAACTTGTGCACTGACGGGGCCCTTGGAAATATGAGTTGTTGCTTGCTCAAATCCCGTCCAAACTCAATATACCCAGCCATTTCCTCCAAAGTAGGGGTGATCTCAAAGTCTCAGAAACGAAAAACATTATGGACAGGGTCCCAGAAAGTTATTAGATCCTTGATCAGATCGTCTAGTGGTTTAATCTCAAGGATGTTTATAAGGGCGCCCAACTGTTTTTTCACCCATTTCTGACCATCTTCATCTAGATCATTCCACCACATACGCAAGTGCACCCGAGCCTGCTCCCTGCCCACTTCTGGTGAATCCTAGATAGTATTTATTTGTTCCTGTGGAAGGTTAAGGTTAGGGTTGACTCTAGTGGACCCTTTTGTAAAACAGGTTTCCAATTTTTATACGAAAAATCAAAGGACCATGATCCCTTCCCTTATATGCCAATTTTAGCCAAATGACTGTTTTTTGCAAATGTGGCCCCTTCCCAATTCCACACGAATTTTGAGGCCAGGGAGGACTATTTTATGACACCTCACAAACTTGTCTGTTCTTTTACGAAAATAGCCCTTCGACAACTGAAAAATACTCTAAGGCTATCTCGGCAAGAACGGTTTAAAACATGGCCGAAGCTGAATCGGCTTATTTTGACCAAAACTACATTTACTTGAACCCTGACTCTTTTTTTTCTTTCTTTTTTCTCTTTTTTTCAAAAATAAGGCCGAACCTTATGTAGGTTGCCTACGTATCCCACATCCGGTGAGAATCAGACCTGCGTAGTTCGGGCAGCTTTGACACATTTGAAAAAGACACAGTGTTTGACTCTTTTGAAATAACTCTCTTTTTTTTGAAAGATTTTGGCAGAGTTTCGGGACGTTTTCAAATATTGTGTTTTTCTTTAGAATCGGGCTTTATTTCTTCCTTACATCACTCTTGGTTTTCCTTTTTGCTTTATTTTCCCTAGCCGGTCAGCATGCAAGCCGAAACAAATAAATGTTCACATAGCACATAGAATGCATCAGGATGGTCTGTTATTTTGGGTACACCTGTCCTAGATGGACCCAACCTCTGTGTTGAGTCCCCTAAGTCAAATGCACATGATGCAAACAAGCGCTCCTACTAGGGATCCGGCATGAAGCTGTGTTTTTCTAGGTTTAAATCCTGGGGTTTTGGTCTAGACTTGGGGTACCCGAGCGGACAACTGGGGCCGAGGAGGGGGCGACATACCGGGAGCACTAAAGTCTGCCCGGCCTTGTCGCTTGCCCAGACTCGCTCTATTTGGTATATTTTCTACAGAATAAGCGGGCTACGCGAACGTATGCACCATTTTCAGAAGACTCAGAGGGGTGGCGTAGGAAGACAATTATATATAATTCAACAATATTAAAGCGGTAAACAGATAACAATCAGCACAAAGGTTCACAAAATACAGTAATATTAACAAATAAATAAAGACAAGCAACAATCATATTAACAAGCTCGAATTCTTAAACCCTGAACCAGAAGTTCTGGGTTCTTGTCCCCAGCAGAGTCGCCAGAGCTATCACGCCTCCTTTTACCTACACCCCGGGAAAGGTATAAGGGAGTTTTTCCAATTAAAGTGACAATCGAAACGGGATTTATTATTTAAAACTGCAGAGTTGCCACTTGGGAGATTTATGGTGTCCCAAGTCACCAATTCAGAATCCCGAATCGAGGAAGTTGACTCTAATTATGTCTGCGATCACAAAAATCCGGGTAAGGAATTCTGTTAACCCGGGAGAAGGTGTTAGGCACTCTTGAGTTCCGTGGTTCTAGCACGGTCGCTTTGATCATACTTGGCTTTGTGCATTTACCTCTTTCACCGCTTTTAATTAAGAAAATTATTTTGAAACGGGTTACGCGTACGTATACCCATTTTTTTGGTGCGTCAAAAATCATGTCACGCGGACGTGTCCACAATTAATAACGCTTTATTATTATTATTAAGGAAGTTCGGCCGAAGTTGCGCGAACACATACTCCGGTTTTGTTTTTTAGGAACCGTAGTCATGTCACGCGAACATGTCCACAACCACGGTAGTATATTAGACGCGCCTAAAGCAAACTAGGAATATTTGTAAACTAGTGACTGTGAGCGAAGAGGCCTAAATCCATGAGGTACTTTTGCTGAAGAGTCTCATTGCACTCGACCAAGCCAAAGGCCTAAGCATGTAGGTGATTCATTGCTACTGGGCTAGACATATTTCCAATTCCTATATCCCAGCAAACATTTGAAATAAGTTAGGACCATTATTTACCGAATCCAAAGTCGACTATAACAAGAATAAAATAACTAAACAAACAAAAATAAAGGTGAACTAGAGTGTGATGGGGCCACGACTTCTGCTAGCCCAAACTGCCGACCTTCCAATTTAATTGACGTGCTCTCGACCCTTCCCTTTAACATGTATACTCCATTTCCTTTCACAACACATTTCAATACTCCAAATCACATTTTTATTACAAAATTGACCAGCAAGTTTGAGATACATAACAACACGAATTTATGCAGTGCAGCTTGTGCTATAGCTCTTTATGGCAAAAGAAGACAAGATTTCCAACAAGTAATTCAGACAGAGACATGTTTCAATCGCCAACCTCAAACAAACCCTTCTACCCTACAAGCTTGATTTAGTGGAAACCATTTCCTAGGGGAGGTAATGAGAAAACAGTAGAGTTACTCCTCTTTGCAATCAAGCACATG
>NW_017670528.1:411253-499352 GCF_001879085.1 Nicotiana attenuata
AGCCGACAGAAATTTAAGTAAAGTTTGGCGATATTTCAGCCGATTGCAAGACGTGAGGTGGCGATATTTCAGCCATGCAAGAAAGATAAAGTGGCGGTATTTCAGCCATGCAGGTGGAGGCAGAGCTTAACTTCGGAAGGCAGAAAGGTAGCCTTATGCAATGCAGGAAATGCAGATGGAGACAACGCTTAGTCTCGGAAGGCAGAAAGGTAGCCTTATGCAATGCAGGAAATGCAGGATGGAGACAACGATTAGTCTCGGAAGGCAGAAAAGTAGCCTTATGCAATGCAGGAAATGCGGATGGAGACCACGCTTAGTCTCGGAAGGCAAAAAGGTAGCCTTATGCAATGCAGGAAATGCGGATGGAGACAACGCTTAGTCTCGGAAGGCNGGGAAGTCATCTTTGGGACTGGCCCGGTTAAGATCCCGGTAGTCGACACAAACTCTAACTTTCCCATCTTTCTTTGGTACTGGCACGATGTTGGCTAACCATGTCGGATACTCTACCACTCTGAGAACCTTAGCTTTGACTTGCTTAGTAACCTCTTCTTTGATTTTCAAACTCATGTCGGGTTTGAATTTCCTGAGGTTCTGTTTTACCGGCGGACAGGCTGGATCTGTTGGCAGTTTGTGAGCTACAATGGACGTGCTGAGACCAGTCATATCATCATACGACCAGGCGAATATGTCCTCATATTCCTTTAAAAATTCTGTGTATTCTTCCTTTTCTGATGGTGACAGGTGAACACTGATGCGAGTTTCTTTGACATTTTCTGTATCTCCCAAATTAACGACCTCAGTTTCTTCCAGGTTAGACTTAGGTCTATTCTCAAAATTCTCAACCTCTCTGACGACCTCTTCTGGGATATCATCCTCTTCTGAATCTACATCCTTTTGCTGCATTGTTTCGTTGCAAGTCACAATCGTTGGTTCATCATCAAAGTAAGTAATAGTAATGCTGTGTGAAAATAGAGTAAATGATAGAGAAAATAATAAGAGCGAGATATATGATAAACTGAAATGCTTTGACTAAATTCATGATTGTTTGGAACATCGGAGCTCTTTTCAAAATTAAAGACAATGCGGAAAAAAATCAGCTAGTAAAAAGTAAAATGAGATGCATGGTGCTTTTGTTTAGACTTGCTACCCCGAAGCTTTCCGAGCCCTGACGGTTCTAATTGACCAATTGCTGAGGCGGTCTCCTCGGTTCACCGCTTGTATGGAAGGGCCCTTCCTCCGCTTCCTCCTTGAAAAGAACACAGCCATCCATATCATCATCCTCCAGAAACAGATTCTTCATGGCTGCCAATGCTTCATCTTCTTCTGACCCATATATAGTATCTGCCGGTTGGAAGGTCTGCTCCAGGCTTGGTATCGGAAACTCCAATGGATAGTAGGGGTCGCGCCATGGTGGCGACTAGTTCTGGAATTCTCCCCAAGTATAACCGTACCCTAAGCCAAATGTAGTACCATGCTTCTTTAGTTTGATGGGCTTAGTGATCCCCTGGAGGTTTTTGCCGAGTCCCTTTCCAGGCTCGTACCCACACCACTTCAGGATACTTTCAATCTTGTTATCTCACCATTTATCCTTGTCTACAGTGTTGACCCTTTCAATGTGGTGGTATGTTTCTCCACCTATTCTCCTTCTGCCTCCAATTATTGGGATGGTCTGGCGACTATATATGGGGTTACTACCATCGCCATGAATAATCACCTCCTGGTGATTCCATTCGAATTTCACTGCCTGATGCAGGGTCGATGCTACGACTCCAGCAGCGTGGATCCAGGGCCGTCCTAACAGCAAGTTGTAGGATGCCGGGACGTCTATCACTTGAAATTCGACGTCGAACCATGTTGGCCCCATTTGCAAGCATAGGCTGATTTCTCCAATAGTAGCCCTTTGGGACCCATCGAAGGCCTTGACATTGATAGCCCCATCTTTGATTTCGTGTAGGCTTTTTCTGAAGGTTCTGAAAGTTATCAACGGACAGATGTTGAGGCTGGATCCTCCATCGATTAGGACTCTAGTGATGAAATAATCCTCACATTGCACGGTGATGTGCAGTGCCTTGTTGTGGCTCAGTCCTTCCGGTGGCAGCTCATCTTCGTGGAAGGTGATTTTATGGCTTTCCAGCACTTGTCCTACCATATTTGCCATTTCGCCTCCAGTTATGTTGTTGGGCACATAAGCTTCGCTCAGTATCTTCATTAAGGCATTCTTGTGAGCGTCAGAGCTCTGTAGAAGAGCTAGGATGGAGATATGTGCTGGTGTTTTGTTTAATTGCTCAACGACCGAGTACTCCTTAGCTTGTATTTTCCTCCAAAGATCGTCGAGCCCAATTTCAATAGGCCGTCCCGAGGCTTGCTTACTGGACTCAGATAAGTGTTCTGGGTATAAATCCTCCCTGTTCTGGTCATTCCTTGTGCAGCAATTGTTTCTCATGTCTTAGTCTTTCCTTTTCTCCTAGCTTCGGCACTGTAATCCCATGGTATGGCATTTAAGTGGAATGGTGTTATGTCTGACATTGCCACAGGAATAGGTACCCTTGGGGGTAACACAGCAACTTCAAAGGGTGCAGGTGCTTTTGGAACTCCAAATTCAACCTCAATTGGCCCGGGCGCCTTTGTAGAAGAGGCGCTTCAAATTCGAGAGGTATAGACATGTTTACTTCATCGTCCCTGGAGGGCTGATTCTGCACAACAATTGGGCTAAGTGTAACCACTGGTTTCTTTGGTTCATCACCTTCAGCAATCAAACCTATCGACCCTTTGGGGTCCCAATCATCTTCGATCTCGATCATGTGAATGTTCCCACCTTTGTGGTCAGGCAGAGGGTTGTTGCGAACATTAGGAGCAGGATCCTTTGCTATGATGACCTTATTGTTGATCAGGGTTTGAATCTTGTCCTTCAATGAGCGGCACTCGTCGAGGGTGTGTCCCTTCATGCCGGAATGGTACGCACAGGTCTTATTAGGGTTGACCCACTGGGAAGGATTCTCTGGAGTTATGGCTGGGATAGGGGTGACGTAACCAGCAGTTTTAAGTCTCTCATACAGCTGATCAATTGGTTCAGTGATGGCTGTGTATTGTCTGGGAGGTCTGCGGTCGAAATTCGGCCTCAGTCTGGGGAAATTTTGGCGAGTGGGAGGTGATTGGTAATGAGAGGGTTGAGCATTATAAGCTTGGTAGACAGGTGCTGGTTGAGAGTATCTGGGTGAGGTGGGTTGATATGTGAGAGGTGGAGATGATTGGTAGACGGGAGGTGGATTTGGATAGGAGGGTGCGGGTGCTTGGTAATTCGGGATAGGCTGATATGTAAGTGGAGGTGATGGGTAGGTGTGGTATTTTAGTGGTGATTTGGCTCCCTGTGCGACCATTACGGCACTCACATCCTTCTTCTTGGACGTGCCACCGGACTGTAAAGCCTTATTGGTGGCCTGTAATGCTTCAAGATTAGTAACCATACTATTCTTAATGCCTTCTTCGATTCTTTCTCCCAGTTTTATGATATCGGAGAACTTCTGACCCTCGATTAGCATCAACCTCTCGTAATATTGGGGATCTTGAGCCCGTACGAAGAACCTATTCATCTGTTCTTCTTCTAGGGCCGGCCTGACCTTTGCAGCTTCTGACCTCCAACGAGTAGCATACTCGCGGAATGTTTCGGTAGATTTCTTCTTCAAATTCTGGATGTAGAATACATCCGGTGCATTCTCTGTATTGAATCGGAATCTATCCATGAAATCCGAGGCCATGCCTACCCAACTTGTCCATTTCTTGGGGTCCTGGCTGATGTACCAGGATAAAGCATCCCCCTTCAGACTTCTTATGAAGAGCTTCATACGGATCTTCTCATACTTTCCGACTCCGACCAGCTTATCGCAATATGTCCTTAGGTGGACCCTGGGATCTCCTGGTCCATCAAAAATTTCAAACTTGGGAGGTTTGTACCCCTCCGGTAGTTCAACATCTGGCTGAATGCAGAGGTCTTCATAATTTAACCCCCGATACCTTTGTTACTTTCCACGCCCTGAACTCGGTTGGTCAATTTCTTGAGTTCTGCTGCTAAGTTCCTGATAAGGGAGTCTTTGTCATCAGACTCAGGTGCACTTGAGATTGGTTGAGTATAATGGGGTACAATATCCACGTGAATAGGAGTGTTGTGGAGATGGTCATTTCTGGTGTTCAGTGGCTCGGTATGAGTAGTGGAGTGTTGTTCGGAGTGTGGCATGCGTTGCAGTGTTGGGTGGGTTGTATCTGTGGTTGTGGGGTGTTTTGTGGAGGTGCGGGATTCTGGGCGTTGACATCAGGAGCGGTGAGAGAAAATGAAAGGTTCGCCAAGTTCCGAACCTGCTCCAGTTCTTCTTGGAATTTTAATAATTTTTGCTCAAGTTGGGTAGCAGTTTCCTTAGCAACCGGAGTACCCTGAGGAACCTCAATTTCCATTCTGGCGCTCGGATCTCCCATCCTACCTTTGTTCTTGTTCTGGATAGGACTCGGAGGAGGAGGTGGAGGAGGGCCCTTGGATCTTTTGGAATATGATGATGATGCCAGAATGCACGAACTAACCTTTGGGGAGGGGAATAGAAAATAAAAGAAAAAGAAAAGGTAACAAGTTAGTGCAGGTTATGAGGAAAAATATTGCAGTATTTAAACACATTGTGCAAGAATATAAATCGCGTCCTAACTTTGGTGCCTCGTTGTGCCCGAGGTAGGCCTAGCGTCAAATAGTTTTGGAGAACTCATAATGCTAAATGCCTCATTTTATTGATAAAAATAAGACGAATCCAAAATGACTCTAAATAATAGAAAGTAAAATGTTACTATTGGCCATTGGCCTTATTACATTAAAATAAATAATAAAAGGACTCCTAACTATTTGGTCCCAGAGGGACCTTCCCCAGATTTGGCATCTTCGTCTCCCTCGAACAGCTTCACCAGCTCGCGTAGTCCTAGCAGCAAATAACCTTGGGCCAAATGTCTGCCTGCATTTCCTTCAGCGTTTCGGCAGTCTTCAATCCTCATGATGAATTTCCCTTCCAGCTCCACTAGACCCCGCTCCAAATACCCTAGTCGCTTGTTGGCGCTGACGGCCATATCTTTCCACTCCTCGATCAACTTCTGATGGGCTTCTTGTATTTCCCGGTGCTCACTTTCACACTCTCTAATTCTCTTGCGCAGTTGATAATACTTGACCCGTGCTTCAGCGTGTTCGTCGATAATTCTGTGACCTCGAACGAACCCGGGCTGAACCCATGCCATTGTCTTCCAACCAACCCGAATAGTGCGGCACACAACCGGCATGATACCTATCTTGCTTAATAGATTTTCTCCCCAAAACGAGTTTGCAGTGCCACAAGTGCTGAGCTTGGCACCTGTGAGGGCTATCATCGTCCTGGAAATCAGCCCTGGAGTGACTCATTTTGTCGACCCTTGGTATGATTTGCTTTCTTCCGGCCTGCCTCATGGCTCGGAGAGGAACGTAAGGATAAGTTCCTCTCAAACCAATTAGTATGAGAAACAGTGCGTCTCGGGATCGAACAATGAATTCATCCGTGGGGAACCACTCGACCATCCATTGTACTTGGTCTTCTTTCAGATTTTCAAATAATTCTACCCATTCTTTGGCGTCCTCTGGCTGAGCGAACATTTTAGGCATATAATTCATACGCCTTGGCTGGTGGAAGGTGATGTGATCATCCCAGTCTCTGCGTAGGATCTCCTGTCGGTATTCCCCTTTCTAGTGGTGTTCCATGAGCCAGAGCTGAAGTAATANAACCTCTAAGATTGAAATCCAATTGATACTAATTGAGACTGAAGCCTGACCCTAATTCACACTATCATCAGTTATCAACAAATTAACAATCAAACTAAATTATCATTACCCTAACCTACACTAAACAATCAAAGAATAGGGAATGAACATTAGACTAACTAATCAGAAAATGTTAATAGAATCAATCGCAACTAAGTACAAACAGAAAACCAAAGAAAGAACAAAATTAAATCAATATAAAGGACTATTGGCATGAATTAACTATGAAGGAAAATTGATCACAGGAGAAGAGATCCTACCGACTTAACACGAACAATCAAAACTTAACCAAGAACTATGACTAAACTAATGACAAAATTAGAAGAACAAAATTATGCTAATCATTATCGGTGAATTAAGATTCAAACAAACATGAAGATAAACAAATAAGAACAGACGAAACAGATTTGACTACTGATCCTAAACGGAATGTCAAAACAGAAAAGAAAACAAAACCTAGATTGACTAATTTTGGAGAAAAAATGGTCATGGAAGGGAAACAAGTGCAAAAGACCAAAGAAAGCTTGCCTATGAGATCCTGGGGTTCTGCCGCTTCGGATTTGAAATTGGAACAGCTCCAGTAATATTTGAACGTCACTGGTGGTGAAATCTTCATGAGGAGAGTGGGGAAGCCAGGTGATACTGATTTGACGAGGATTGGTTGGTTTAAGGTTTTGACGAAATCTTTGATCTACGATTCGAGGACTTCAATGGGGATTTGAGGAAAAAGGTTTACGGATTTGAAGAGAGGAGGGTGAGGAGACTCTGTGATGTTATTTTGGCGGTGAACGGAGCCGGCGCCACCGTGTGCGGCGGAGATGCAATTTAGGGTTTTGTAGATTTGGGGCGTTTGGTTGGGATTTGAGAGGAGTTGGTCATGGATTCGTATTGAGGGGGTTAAGGCGGTGTAAGGGTGTAATTTTGAGCGACTTTGAAGCATCGCCGCCGGCGGAGACGATTTCCGGCCGGCGGCTTATGGCGGAGTAGGGCGGCGTTATTTTCTGATAATGAGGGGTGAGAGAGACGACTTGGGGGGGGGGGGGGTAGGGGTGGTCTCCGACATTTAAATATTAAGTTCAAACCAGTTCCCAGCCGTTGGATCAGAGATCCTCGACGGCTGGGATTGAATCTTATCGAAACGGGGTCGTTTGGTTAGGTAAAGGGACGGACCGGATCGGGGGTTTGGGTTGGGCTATTTTGGACGGGTTTAGGGGTTTATTCTTTGGGCTGATGCCAGAACTGGCCCAAAATTAAGTGGCCAGAATTCTCTTCTTCTTTTTTATTTCTTTTTCAATTAACTTCTTTCTTTTATTTAAATTCAATTCAATTCCATTCCATTTTTGATTATTTATTTTTTTATTTTAAAAGCAAAACATGGATTAAACTAAAATTAAACTAATTAATTTCCTCAAACTAACTACATCCTAACAAAGAATGTAAAATGACAAAATACTATATTTTATATTTTTTGTGAATTATGCTAACTAAACATGCACAAAAATGCAAACAATCACAAAGATCATGCAGTTAATTCCTATAATTCAAATAATAAAAAAAAAATCCTAATTCTAAGGAATTTTATAGGAGTAATTTAAGCGTGGTAAAAATCACGTGCTCACAGGCCTAGGGAGGCTTTTTGGGCGATTTTCCAATTTCTTGCCATTTCATTAGCTAGATTAGTTTCTTGTAGTTATATTTATGTTATGTAATTGGTTTTGGCTAGATTTGGGCCATTCAGAGTCGTATATTCATGGAAAGAGCATTGTGACGGATTGATTTGAGCTTGGTTCGAGGTAAGTGACTTGCCTAACCTTGTGTGGGGGAACTCCCCTTGGGATTTGGTACTGTTTGATATATGAGCACCGTGTACGTGAGGTGATGGGTGCGCACACGGGCTATTTTTTGAAAAACTCCATTTTCATTAAGTAAAATATCTGTTTTTCCTTTAACTGAGCTACACTAGCATATGTAATTATCCTGTTTAGTTTAGAACAGCATGTCTACGTGTCTTAAATGCTTATCTGAATTCTGTGCAGCATGCTTAGTGAAATTCCTGCTTCTTCATTGTCTTGTACTTAGTCTCAATTGTAGGATTCCGTGTTGTAGTTGTAAATTCTATTGTTTCAGCTGCATATTTACTTTGGGACAACAGAACAGTATTCCGGGAGATCCCCCTGTACTGCACATTTACTTTGGGACTACGGAACGGTATTCCGGGAGATCCCCCAGCACTGCATATTTACTTTGGGACTACGGAATAGTATTCCGGGAGATCCCCCTGCACATTTACGTTTGGGACTACGGGACGATATCCTGGGAGATTTCCTGTTGTTATCTCTGTGTTCTGAGTTGTTGTTATTCTATGCTTATATTCTTGTTAAATTTCAGTATTTATTCTTACTGCGATATTTCATTCTGTTAAATTTTATTATATATATATACCAGTAGGGCCCTGACCTGATCTCGTCACTACTCGACCGAGGTTAGGCTTGGCACTTACTGGGTACCGTTGTGGTGTACTCATGCCCTTTCCTGCACATATTTTTTGTGTGCAGATCCAGTACCGCTTATCAGCCGCATTATCGGTGAGGCGAGCTAGCTGTAGAGACTTCAAGGTATATCTGCTGCGTTCGCAGACCTCGGAGTCCCTATCTACTCTTCCCTATGTCAAACATTCCTTGTATTTCTTTTTGTTAGATTCTGGAGAATAGAAATACTGTCTTCTTTTTGTAGTTTGTGACTTACGATATTTCGGGTTTTGGGAGTGTTTATGTTCAGTTCGAGAGCGATTATTGTATATGCCGAGCGGCATCTAAATTTCTTATTTAAAAATTTACCTGTTAATTGTTAGCCTTCATGTTTTCGTATAATTTCAGCAAAATATTAGGCTTACCTAGTCGTAGAGACTAGGTGCCATCACGACGGTTCACGGAGGGAGAACTTGGGTCGTGACACATTTACCTCGTTGTGTCAGAAGTAGCGGTAAGTGCGGTGTTGGTATGAGAAGATAAAGGTAAACAATCCCCAATTTATTATGTTAGTAAATCTTTACTAGATGCAGAGACACGGTATTCATATTTGGAAAAGCTTGCTAAAAAGCATTAATTATGGCATCTAGGAAGTTACGATTGTTACGCGAATGTGGTATTGCTTAATCCCAGGTACGATACCATACTGCAAATTAAGGCAAGATTGGTATTCCTATGAACCTAGAGCTCTAATATCATACTGCAAATTAAGGTGCGCTTGCTTTAGCATTAATTTGCAGTATGGTATCTTGCCTGAAGATAAGAAGAAATCCCAATTGTTACGGCTGAAAGCTTCTTGGTATTGCTTAATTTGTGGAAATTTGTATCGTAAAATGTTTGGTGGACCTTTAGCACGGTGCCATGGACCATCACATACGAAGTACGTAATGAGAGAAGTACATGAGGGGCATTGCGGCAGTCACGCTGGGGGAAGATCGTTGGTGAAAACATTAATAAGGGCAGGATATTATTTGCCAAAAATGGAAGAAAAAGCAGAGAATTTTGTAGCCAGGTGTGATAGATGCCAACAATATGCTAATAACATGCATCGATCGCGGAGCTGCTGCACTCAGTTATTTCGCCTTGGCCCTTCATGAAATGGGGCATGGACATCGTAGGGCCCTTGCCTCAAGCTAAAGGAAAGGTACGATTTTTGTTAGTTTTGACAGATTATTTCTCAAAATGGGTAGAAGCAGGTGCGAGAAAAAGAAGTTATGGATTTCATTTGGCGAAATATTATATGCCGATTTGGAGTTCCAAAGGAGATTGTATGTGATAATGGTCCACAATTCATAGGCGCGAAAGTCACAGAATTCTTCCAAAGTTGGTAGATTAAACGAATTACTTCCACACCTTATCACCCTGCGGCCAACGGGCAAGCTGAATCGACGAATAAAGTTGTAATCAATAACTTAAAGAAGATATTGGAAGAATCAAAAGGCAAATGGCCAGAAGTATTACCAGGAGTGCTATGGGCTTATCGAACAACAACAAAAACTAGTACGGGCGAGACTCCATTTTTGCTTGTATACGGAGCATAAGCTTTGATTCCTGTGGAGATAGGTGAACTAAGTATGAGGTACACGCATGCCAATGAAGCGGCAAATGAGGAAGATTGCGAACGAATTTGGATTTGTTAGAAGAAAGGAGGGAAGCAACATTAATTCGAATGGCAGCTCAAAAACAGATGATTGAACGATATTATAAGAGGAAAGCCAATTTGAGGTATTTTAAGATTGGGGATTTCGTCCTCAAGAAGGTGTTCCAGTCAACGAAAGCGGCAAATGCAGGAAAGTTGAGTCCAAATTGGGAAGGCCCCTATAGGGTTAAAGGAGTCGCTGGAAAAGGAGCATACGAGTTGGAAACCATGGATGGCAAGGCGCTATCAACGAACTGGAATGTGGTCCATTTGAAGAAGTATTACTTCTAGGCGGGAAAATACCCACGGTCAGGTATCACGCAAGTTCGATTTTATTTTGTTTTTTTGAATTTTACTAACCATTTTAGATGATAGGCAAAAAGCTGGCCCGTACCAAATGATGATTTTAAACCCGAAAGACAAGCGGAAAACTGAATTATTCCCGGTCTAGGTTACAACTTTTCTGATGGAAAAAGGGTTATGCAGTCATCATCTAAAAAAAATTTTCCGAGTCCTGTTTGTATTTTCCTATTACAGGGAAAGGACCAAAAGAAAGGAGTTGATCCAGTGTTCGAGATTTTATACTTCAACGCTCCAACACTAGGGGGACTATGCATATAGAAGGTTACACAAGGAAGAAAAATATATACCAAGGGCATAGTTCAGTCTAGATCAAAACCTTGAAGAGACCCTTGAAAAGTTTTCAAAGGAGTTTAAACTCGTAAAAAGGATGCAAGATATTCCCACGAGCTTCTAGGTAAGGCCATAAATTTAGTGGCGGGAAAGTAGACTTGAATTTGTAAACCTGCTACAGTGAAAGCAGTTATGAATATGTTGTATGAATAGATATGAAAATTATGTACGAAATTTATTTGAAAGTTTAAAGCATAAAACTTCCTCAAATTATTTCTCTTTTCATGTCTGCTTCATGTTTCATATATTTGCACCAATATGAAGATGAGACATCATCTTCATCAGTGTCATTAGTATAAAAGGGCCCTCTTTTATAAAAATCTGTGTATATCGAATTCACGATTTATTAAAGCATTTTAAGTGCAAGTAAGAGCTCAAATATTTAAAGGGCGAAAAGCATAAAATGCGGCAAAAGTAATAAAGACATTTATACATATTAACCCTAAAGAGAACAAGGGTGATGTTTTTGTCATCTATCCCCGAAAAGACTGGGGCAGGCAAAAACAAGCCTTCCAAAAAGCTGTTAAAAAAAAGCAACACAGGGGAGTTCCAAGTAAAAAACAACAAAAGAGAAAAGCTAAGGAGCATCATCAAAGGGAGAAGAGGGATCAACTTGAGGAGAAGAGGCCTGAACATTAGCTCCGCCAGGAACAAGTCCATCTCCATCACCCTTACAACTTTCGTCTTCGGGTGTGAAAAAGCTTTGACGTTGCTGAGTTTGATCAATTTCTTCTTTGGCCCTAACAATCTCAGCATCAAGGTCCTGGCTGGCTTCAGTTAAAGTCTCAAGGCGAGTGTTCAGAAAAGCCCAGCTAACATCCAGTAATAGCTTATCCTCGAGGGCCTCGTAGTCTCTCTCCCACTGATCAATTTTGTCTCTCAACTTTTCTTTTTCTGCTTCCGAGGTTTCATAAGCAGTCTTCAAAGGCGCAAGGGAACTTTCCAAGAACTGAATTTATCTGTAGAGGTATGGAGATCTTCCTGAGCTTGGGTAAGTGTTTGAACCAATTCACCCGAGTAAACCTCTTTTTGATTAAGGAGTTCTTTCTTTCAAACTCCTTATCTCTTCAGTAGCCTTGGAAAGTTGTTCAGCAAAAGAGGATTCCAGTCTATCTTTATCCTTCTCGACCTGCAAGAAGAAGCTTTTTCAACCGCTAACTCAGCGGAAGTCATTCTCATTTGTTGTTCCAAAGAACTTTTCTCTTCTGCAAGAACGTCCTTTTCCAATTGAAGACTTTTGAATTTTTCTCTCCAGTTGTCAGCCTCGATACGCAATTCAATTATCTGCTGGTCAGTCTGAGAGACTCTTTTCATAAGCTCCGTACCAATCATATTAATCTACAAAAAAAGAGGCAGGAGAAAAAGAGTTATGAATGAGGAAAAGAAAGGAAGGAAATGTAAGTAAACATATACCTTCAGAGAAGAATGAACGATGTCATTCGTTAAAGTCAATGAACTATGGCTTTCCAATTTCTGCTTCTCCACGAGTCCTAGCAATGGCTTCAACCACGCATCAGCTTGACCAGACTTCCTCAATAAATTTCCACCCTCGGGAACCTCTTACAATTTTTCTCATTTCCCTCCTGCTGCTAGAAAGCTCAGCTTCTACATGAGAAGCAACAACGGGGGCAACAACTGGAGTAACATCAAGTGAAGACATAGGGGGTTAACAGTAGATGACACTAGAAGGGAAGCAAGAGGCATTCTTCAGAAACAGGCCCGAAGCCTTCTTCACCCTCAAAGCCACGAGCAAACAACCTTTCAACAGGATGGGGGATTAACTGCATCTTCACAAAAAATTTCCAGAGGAGTATTTTCTGGCTCATCAATAAGTCTGAAGGAATTGAACTCGAGGGAGGATCATAAGAAGTAGGGGTTTTATCGTCAGAGATCACGCGTCTCCTGACACGCGGCCTTCTCACCAAAGAACCTTCCTTTTCATTATCAGACCCACGAGCTTCACTAGTTTTCCTCTTAGAGGAAGAAACACTTAAAATTCGCTCCTGAGCAAGGCTTACAGAAAGCCTCGTTGATGGAACAGATACGGGACTGATGCCACGAATAGAAAACCCTAATAAAAAAAGGGATGATGAAAAATTTACATAAGAACAAGCGAAAGAAGAAGAAGAACTACGAGGGTGAAGGGTACCGTGCGTCTTCACATCATGTTAATATGTTGCAATTAGTTACACCATAATATAGGAAAGTGACCACTTTACAATTTGGCTGATAGTCTTTATGTAACGACCCGACCGGTCGTTTTGCCTTTTTGAACCCCGTTCCCCTAAATAAAGCCTCCTGTACTTGCTTTAACTAATTTACGACTTGCGGGGGCGATTGGTTCGGGGATTGGAAGAGTTTTGAGTAAAAATATGCCCATTTGCTTCTTTAAGATTTCTTAAAAGACCAAGTTTGACTTCGGTCAACATTTTGGGAAAACGGACCCGGATTCGCAATTTGGCAATTTCTGAGGGTCCGTGGGAAAATATGGGACCTGGGCGTATGCCCGAAATCGAATTCCGAGGTCCCTAGCCCGAGTAATGAATTTTTATCTAAAATTGTTTAATTGAAGCTTTAAGGAATTAAAGAAACTAAGTAATCATTGACTCCATAGGTATCGAGCTCGGATTTTGGCTCTGAAACATGGTACAGGTCCGTAAGGTCCTTTAAGACTTGCCCGTAAAATTTGGTGTCAATCCGAGTAGTTTTAGGGCGTTTTGACCCGTTAGAGGAGAATTTAGAACTTAAGGATTCAATAGTTTGATTCATTTGGTTTTAGGGGGTGATTCTAAGATTTAGTGTTGTTTTGGGAGTTCCGAGGGTTCGAGTAGGTCCGCCTCGTGATTTCAGACTTGTCGGTATGTTCGAGCGGGGCTCGGGAGCCCCGAGCGTCAAATGAGCGAGGCTCGATTGAAGTTAGAACTTGGAAAAGGACTAAAGTTTGCTGCTTCTGTCATAACCGCATCTGCGGTTCGTGGGCCGCAGATGCGGTCAGGACACCGCTGAAGCGGCCAAGGCAGCCCAGTGGAAAAATCGCAGAAGCGGTCCTGGAACCGCAGAAGCGGTTCCGCATAGGCGGCACTTCGACCGCAGAAGCGGTCTAGCCATCTTGGGCCAGAACCGCAGAAGCGGCCCATTTCCGCAGAAGCGGACTCCGCAGAAGTGGAAAGCCCACCGCAGAAGTGGAAACAGCTGGGCAGAGGGGTTCATTTAATTCGAACCCAAAGCCATTTTTATCATTTCTCACTCTACACTTAGGCGATTTGGGTGCTTCCAAGAGAGGGTTTCCACATAGCTTGGTAAGGTAAGTAATTTCCCTTCATCCTTAGCTTAAATACATGTGTATTAGGTAGATTAAACACTAAAAATTGAGCAAAAATCAAGGGTTAGAGCTAGACCTAGGGTTTTAATAAAACTAAGATTTAATCATGTAATTCGCCATGTAATGAACTAGAAATCATATATTTGTGATCCTTAGGTGATAGAGAGCAACTTCCTTCGAAAAATCTCGGAATCCGGGCACGTGGGCCCGGGGTCGGAATTTAGGAAACTTGTGGGAAAGGTTGGGAAATCACTTAAATAGTTAGAATTCAACCTTGTAAGCCTTTATTGACTAGTTCTTACTTTATTTAATTAGTTTGTGCTCGTTCGGCTACGAATTGAGGGTTTGGGCTTGTTCTTGATATTGGAAGTGTGCTTCGGAGCGAGGTGAGTCTCCTTTCTAACCTTGTAAGAGGGAATTGTCCCCATAGGATTATAAATGAGTAATTGTTGCTAAATGCGGGGGCTACGTACGTACTAGGTGACGAGAGTCCGTGCGTAGCTACTATAATGTTAATTGTTTGGGTAGTTTAGGACCCACATCATGCCTAATTGGGGAATATCTATTATTTTTATTGCCAATATGATCATTTATGATTTGCTAGAGACTTGAGGGAATGAAAAGTGAACATATGAGCTTGTTGAGCCTTGGTAGGAGTTTCCTTGTATATAAATGAGCCATGTGTGCATTCTTGATATTTTTCTTGATAATTATGGATCGGGCCGATCGCCTCGGTGAGAATAGATGCATCTATGGTTCGGGCCATTCGACCCTCGGCAGTGCACAATTTATTTTCTGTTGGAGCGGGTCGTCGACCTCGTCATGATTGCGCATGATATATATGCTTAAGTTTAGACATGACATGATTACTTGTTGAGTATGAAAAAAGGAAAATGGTAATTGAATTATGGTCAAGAACATGAATATGACTTTTCTTTTAAACTTGTGTCATTGGGGATCCTTCATGCTGTATATCTCACATTATTATTATATTATATTGACCTTAGTAAGTATCAAGTCGACCTCTCGTCTCTACTTCTTCGAGATTAGACGGGATACTTACTGGGTACATGTTGTTTATGTACTCATTCTACGCTTTTGTACTTAAATGTACAGGATTTGAGGCAGGTGGATCTGGACATCATCCTGGTGCGCATCAGTGAGCACGCTTGGGACTTCTACGGTGAGCTGCTTCTCTTACATGCCGATCCGCAGCCGAAGAAGTCCTTCCTTGTACTTTTGTTTCTGTCTATCCTAATTCAGTCAGTAGGATAGTATATTATTCTTTTGTGTATATTCTACTAGTCGCCCGTAGCTTGTGACACCAGGTTCTGGCACACTCAGTAGTAGACATTTATTTTTGGGTTGTATTGTTATTTTGATACATTATGATCTTTACTGGTCTTACCTTTAATTCGAAAAATCTATTATAATTGTCTTGGGTTAAAATAAAATGAGAATTTAATCACAGTTCCGCATCGGCTGGCCTGACAGTGGTGTCGGGCGCCATCACGATCTATTATGGAAAATGGGTCGTGACAACATGGTATCAGAGCACTAGGTTCACGTAGGTCTCACAAGTTATGGGCAAACCTAATGGAGTCTTGTAGATCGGTGCAGAGACGTCTGTATTTATCTTCGAGAGGCTATAGGGTATTAGGAAAGACTACTCTTTATTCGTTTCCATCGTGCAGTTCTCAGTGTACTAAATTTCCTCTTCTATTCTCTCACAGATGGTAAGGACCCGTACCGCTGACGTTCCGGACCCGGGAGGAGTTGCTCCCCCTGTTGCCAGAGGCCGAAGTAGAGGCCGGGGGAGGGCACCGGCCCGTGGTAGGGGACGAGGGCGTCCCAGAGCTATTCCAGTTGCACCACCAGCAGATCCTGCGAGGGATCCCATTATTGAGGAGCAGGGCGAGGTGCCCGCAGCTGTGCCTACTCCTGTGGACTTCATGACAACACCGGGATTTCAGGAGGTCATGGGCCGCATGCTTCAGTTCATGGATACTATGACTCAGGCTGGTTTATTTCCAGCAGATCCAGCTACCTCACAGGTAGGAGGGGTATCACAGACCCCAGGTCATACAGCCGCAGATTATCATACTCCGGGTGCACTACCCGCGGAGGGGGTTCAGCCAGTTTCTGCAGCGGCACCCCAGCCCAGGCCATCTATGGACGGCGATCCGCAGAAGTTATTAGACAGATGGACCGGGTTGCACCCTCCAGTCTTTGGGGGTGAGCGTCATGAGGATGCCCAGGATTTCATTGACAGGTGCAGGAATAGACTGCACAACATGAGGATATTGGAGTCGCATGGAGTCGACTTCACTACTTTTCAGCTGGAGGGCAGGGNTGGTGTTATCGCGTGGTCATCATATCCATATCTACCCTTCCCACCCCATTAAGGTATTAAAGCGCGGAATGTCTCGTTACTTATTGCATGCTAGTACCCGTCCCAATCCTATCAGTCCCGGAGGCATTTGGACTAACTAGTCCTAATGGGAGAGGGGTTTGGGGCCTTTTGGAGAGTTTTCAAAGGACAAAATACTAAGGCGTCAATCAAAACACATAATGCAAGTAAAGGGGAAAGCAAATAAGCAAGTAGGGCTCACATAAGCCTCCTAAAATCAGATAAAGCCATAGAGTTTAGCATGTCCTGCACGTACTGGTTTAGTCTTAAATTAAATTAAAGCAATGAGCGGACTGATTCAACACATATTTTTAGATAGGAAGTCTGCATTAGGCTTACTCGAATGCAGTTGTCTAAGACTGATTCAGTTGATTAGTTAAACCCTTTCTTGTCTATGTGTTGGATAGAACTACTGATTTTAAAACACAAGCCGATTTTAAAAGAAAAAAAAAGTTTCAGAGAAGGGTACGTGGTTTAACAACTAAACGAGTTCCAGAATGCAGATCGGTTGGGAAATGTTTACCAGAGTTCATGCGAGTAGGTTTAGAAAGAAAAGTCGTTTGTTTTAGTAAAATCAACACTGTTTTGAATAAGTGAGACAATTTTTTTGGTTTCGAAATCCCTATAGGCATGCTTTCTATACGTGATACCTTTTTAAATACTAATGGAAGCCTTGTAAACCAAGATATCTACATATGCCATTTTATTATTAAACCTATCTGTTTGCCTAATGATGCTATTATATGCAGAGATGCAAACCCCAATAGGCATGGTATCTACATGCGTAGTTGCAGAATTCAGAAGATAAATCCTATAGACATGCTTTCTACGTATGAAATTGCACAAATTAGAGACAAAATCCCATAGGCATATTTTCTACCCTTTGTGCATAAAAGTAACCCCTCCCCTTTTCACTAAATCCCCATGAGTTTATACAATTCATTACAGACCAGTAGAACAAAACTGAAATTAAAAGTACATCAGAAGCTATCAGCTACATCCGAGCAGCCTAATTCAGACTTAGTGTCTAATAATATGACATTGAGCCACTTCCGAGATCCAGATTTCCAAGGCTTCTCTTATCTAGGGTGCTTCAGAGATCCAAGGGGTTTCAGGAACCCCAGGCAGTGCTTACACCCAAGATGCTAATCAGAATGAGTTATAGTGCAGTGTAGAAGAGCCAACCCTCAAGTGTCCAAGTTCGGAGGGAGCTCAGGGGTCCCAAGGCAAGGCTCACAAGAGAGGGGCAGAACTTAAGTTCTAAGAATGAGTGCAAGTGCAATAGAGAGAGGGGGAGGAATGCCAAGGCAGGCTGGTGTTCATACCTAACCATGAGGTAGGCTGGCACACCCCTGACCAAACCTGTTGGCCAAACATTGGAGAGTAAGGACCTATTGAAGGTCAAGCCATGGCCTGGGCAGTAATTAGAATACTATCAGGCCACAGCTTTAACTCAACACACATAATAAGGGAATGGGGATGGGAAATTGAAAGAGCTTAGGACCCAAAGGGTCCATGGACAATAACATCAGCTATATTGCCATGTTTTTGAACCATAGCTCAAAACACATAAGGGGATATAGGAATGGGATTCATTAAAAGAAATGGGCAGAACACATTACACAAAGATTAAATACTTCAGACATTAAAGTGAACATGGACATAAGAACCGGTAAGTAAACACATTGGGGTTGGGGCTAGAATTAAAACTAGGACATGCCAGTTCCAGAAAGCAAAGAGAGCAGAAATCTTGTAACAGGCCACAATACAAATAGCAAGAGTATACTTATGAGTGTGAGTCTGAGTTAAAAAAAAACTCGAGTGTTGGTCATGTGTGTGTTAAGAAAGGAGCAGGTATTTATAGTTTGAAACCAGGCAGGGAACAAAGGTAAGGAAATAATCATGTATCAATTAGAATCAATCAGTAGCAGAAAATCCTTTGATTGAGGAGTTCAAATTTGAACGGTAAAGGGCAGAAATTATTTAAGGAAGGAGATCAAGTAAACATATTGTGCGTAGCATACAAATAAGGGGTAAATACATAGGGGTTTGAAACACACGGTTATGTAAATAAGGCAAAAACAAAGTAAATTAATTAGTACATAGTAAATCAGGGAATCAGGGATTCAAAATCAGTAATGAACCAAGTCAGAAATAAGGGAATCGAAAGGTTAAAGAGAGTTCTCAAATAAAACAAGGAAAGAATCAATCATGCTTACACAAGGAAGTCTGAAATCAGTCCCAAAATTCTAGAGGGACAACCAGTGTATATAAAGAATGCACAACATCGGGCGTGTGAGGTTAAATCATGACAAAGAGAAACAATAATGCTAGCGAAACATGATAGTCGTATAGGCTAATCAGAAGCATACTAAAGAGTCAAGTAAACAGGGTCTCATAGATTATAGCAAAAAGTCAGAACCACATGGAGAAACAAAGTTGAAACAAAGATGAAACAACTTCAGGAACTCAGAGATTAGGGTTTTGAAACCAAGCAAGTTTAGAGATGAGAAGCACACAAAGCACGTAACAAGTGGCCTCAAACTCGAATGAAACCCCCAAATTCTAGGGTTTTTACCATTAATCGAGTCTAGAGACGAAAACAAGCAAGTCAGGCAAAAGAATACTAACGAAATAAGTTCAGAAAACTCAAAGGAACTGAGACCTTAAACATGTATTTCCCAGAAAACATCATGAAAACATAATAAAAGAAAAATCGTGCAAAATACAGTAGGGGAAGTCATAAGAGCAAGATAGAAGAAAACACAGCAGAAGAAAACACATAAGAATCACAGTAGAGCATGTAAAATCAGAGAAACCCTAAATCGGAGAAGATGAAAGGTTTGAAAGCAAACTTTTGAAAGAAACTTTGAGAAATCGTTTGAAAACCTTAAAATGAACATAGATCTAGGATAGATCTAGAGGAAACAGGAGAACCTCGAAAGGCTAGGGTTTCAGAAGAACCATAGAAGCGAGAAAGCCTGGAAAAATCACGATCTAAGCTAGAGAATATCACAATCAGGCTCAAAAGACCAAGAGCCACCGGAGCAAAGCCGGAGATGGTCGGGATCTTCGAATCGATAAAGGTCTGAGCGAGGACCTTCGATGTCTGGCCTCGAACCTTCAGGTATCAAGCACGTGAGAGTAGTAGGGGGTGAGAATAGGTCGTCCATGGTTAGAACAACCATAGATTCCGGTGAATTTGGGGTTGGAGATGGCAGAAAGCGATTAGGGTTTTGAGAGAGCTCGAGAGCGTTTGAGAGAAGAGAGGAGTTAGAGGCGGCGCTTCTGAAAGAATGGGGTAGGGTTTAGGGGTCGTTTGGAATTAAAAAGGAAAGAAGAGATCTGGGTCATTGATCAAAATGATCAATGGCTCAGATTTTAAAAAGAAAACGGGCGGGTTTGGGCGATTGGATCAAGTAATCGGGTTTAAATTGATTTGGGGTTGGGATTGGGTTGAATTAGGGTGCAAATTGGGCTGTAATTGAAATGAAATTGAGGCCAGATTTTAAATAGCCACTTTTTTCCCGTTTTATTTTATAAAAATAGCAATGATGGTTTTTAAAAATAGATTTAAAAAATACTGAGTAAACAAATATTACATAAATATTAACTTAAAAATGCTGGAAGTAATTTTGTAATTATGAAATGCTATTAATCACAAAACAGGCTATAATTGCAATTATATGCAGTTTAGCTTTAAAAATACCAGATAAATTTGTAAAAATATGCAAAAATTACCTTAATTATATTTTGGTGCAAATGTGAGAATAAAAATGAATTATTCGCCAAAATGATAGTTTTGGGAATAATTATTGGATTTTGTTGTATCAAAATAGGCAATGAATTGGTTTAAAAAATCATTAAAAATGTCAGAACTCTTGGGTGTGCTTATATATGCACATGTATGCTATTTTGGAAGTATTTTGAGTATCAAATTACTAGGGAAAAATTGGGTATCAACATGACCTGCTTAGAAGATCTCTGCATAACAAGATTCGTAACACCTAGAAAACATGCCTATAGGAGTAATCGATTAAAATCTGAAATTGCCCACTCATCTTTAAAAATCAGTAGTAATTCGTTTAAAGTGCTCGCAGAACTTACGATATTGTAACTTAAATATATTTTTTTGCAATTAGTTCGTTCTCCCCCGTCTTTGAACTAATAGACATCATGCATATAGACCCTGTTTGACGCAGATAGATAGTTAGATAATTAATCAATCATCAGTTTTTCTGCAACTACATCTATGCAGGACTAATTCGGACTCCCTATCTGGAAAATATGTGGTAGATCAATTCTTCCTACGCTTATTTTAATCAAGGACCTAAACAGTATGTGTAAGACGTGCTAAACAATTCGTTTCTCTAAATGAGGAGGCCTACCTGAGCCTTTAATTGCTTTATCTCCCCATTAAGTGTATTATGTGTTTTTTATTGTCGCCTTAGAATTTTATCCTTTTAAACCTCTGAAAAGCCAAGCTTCCTCCCTTTAGGATTAGTAGTCCTAAAAGCCTCCAGGACTGATAGGTGGGACGGGTAATAGCACGTTGTAGGTAGCGATACCATTCCGCGATTAATACCTTAACGGGGTGGGAAGGGTAGACATGGAGATGATGATCACACAATAACACTATGCGTACGATTGGTTACCTGTGTTGTGTGGATGATCCATGTGATTTATAAACCTAGGACTCCTTTCCTTATGTTACTTTGTTTAGTATCAATAAATTCTGTCTTTTCAATTACCCAAAACTCCCCTTTAATTTTTTCACTGCATTATTCCTTTTCCTTCTAACTTTTTCTTCTTTGTTTATTCAATGTCTTGACTAATTCTTGCACTTAGACTCTCCCTCAAGCAAATTATAGATTCCAACATGCTTGTTTGCAACCCTTATGTGTAAATTTATTTGTATACTTGTTTACATTAAAGTCACAACGTAGCATGGTCGGGAACCACACTAGTGGATCTTGAGGGGTGCCTAACACCTTCCCCTCGAGATAATTTCTAGCCCTTACCCGAATTCTGGTTATCAAATTCAAAACCCTTAGTGTCCTAATGCACTTAATCATTAGGTGGCGACTCTTCAATTCCAAAAACCCAATTCCCAAACGGGAATAGAGTTGTCTTCCCAAATGTCGTAAATCCGATTTCGCTTTAGAAAAAGGGGGCGTCGACAGTGATTGTATTTCTTCCTGACCAAATATAGCTTCTGCAGAGAGCCTCAATCATTTTCAGAACCTTAGCAGGTAAGATGAATAGTTGAGCCCAATAAGCTTGAATACCAAATATGACAGATTGTACTAGTTGCACACGCCCAGCATAGGGTAACTTTTTAGCAGTCCATAAGGAGATCTTGGCTGTAATCTTTTCAATCAAAGGTTTCCACTGAATGAGAGCTATTTTCTTAGTAGAAAGAGGGATTCCTATGTACTTGAAAGGCAAGGAGCCTTGTTCAAATCCCAGATGATCCAAAATCTATTTCTTCACATCATGTTTCACTCCACCAAAATATACTGAACTTTTACCCAAATTAGCTTGTAAACCTGATGCTTCAGAGAACTGAGAGAAGTATTTGTACAATGTAGTTACTGAGGATAGGTCACCCTTGGAAAACAACAACAGATCATCAGCAAAACTCATATGAGTTATGTCTAATTTCCTGCATCTGGGGTGGTGTTGAAAAGTAGGCCCCTTCTTAAGTTCATTGAGGGATCTGCTTAAGTACTCCATCACAATTCCAAATAGAAAAGGAGAAATAGGATTCCTTGTCGAAGACCCTTAGCAGCATTAAAAGGCTCAGTAGTTTCTCCATTCACAAGGACAATATAGTTTACTATCTTGATGCATTCCATTATCCATTTGGTAAATCTGTCAGGGAAACCAATCTCCTCCATCACTTGTTGTAAAAAGATCCACTCCAATGAATCATATGTTTTTTGAAGATCAATCTTTATCATACATCTAGGGGATATTTGAGTACTAGTATAGGATTTAACCAGTTCATGAGCCAAAATTACATTGTCTGCAATCTTTCTGCCAGGAATAAAACTAGCTTGAGCTTCACAAATTATGGTTGGCATAACTTTCTGCAATCTAGAAGCCAAGATCTTAGAGATCATCTTGTATAGGACCGAACAACAAGATATTGGTCTATACTCTTTGACTGTGGCAGGCTTGGTCACTTTAGGAACTAAAGTGATAGTGGAACAATTTATTGCCTTATAGATCTTACAAGTTAAAAAGAACTCCTTTATAGCTTCTGTGACCTGAATGTTATTAATGCCCTAAGCGTTTTTGAAGAACACTGCATTAAATCCATCAATACCTAGTGCTTTATCATCACCAATAACTTTGAGACTCTCAACAATTTCTTGGTCTGTTACCTCTGCACATAATTCCATCCTTTGTTGATGAGATAAAGTAGGACCATTCTTCATGTATGATCTGTTTATGGCAGGTAGGGAAGTGGCAGCTGATCCCATTAAACTTTTGTAGAAATCCATGATCTCTTTTTTAATAGCTGCAGGGTCAGTCAACTTGTCTCCTAGTAATGTTGTGATTTCTGTAATCTTCTTTCTTTGAGTTCTATCCTTCATTACTATTGTATTGTATTTGGAGTTGGAATCACCTAGTTGTATCCATCTTGCTCTATCCTTTTGTTATAGTACACTCTCCTCAATTAAGGACCACTTCTCAAGGTTGAGTAGTGTTTCCTTCTCCATATCTAACAAAGCATCGGTACAAGTTATTGATATCTGCTCTTGGATGGTCTTTAGTTCTAGTCTAGCCTTATCAATTCTTTGAGTGATGCCTCTGAATTCCTTAGCACTCAAAGCTTTCAGAGGAGACTTCAAGTCTTTCAACTTTTTCCATACTGATTTCAAGTCCCATGAGTATTATGAGAACTCCATATGTTTGCCACTATTTGAGAGAAATCTTCATGTGCTGCCCATATGTTGAAAAATCTAAAGGGTACTCTACCAGTCCATGTTAAAGATGACAATGTTAACAACGTAGGAGCATGATATGATATTTGATGCAAACCATAGTTAGTTTCCACATGGCCACAGGCCATCATCCACTCATAGTTACCAAAGACTCTATCTAGTCTACTGCTAACCCTATCTGCACCAGGTTGTTTATTGGTCCATGTATAATAGTCCCCCTTCCAAGGTAACTCCATCAATGTTGTTTGTTGAAGGCAATTAGCAAATTCTTGAATCTCTGAATAGCTTACTGGATTACAGGATAATATGTCATTTGGATATAATACTGCATTGAAAATCTCCTGCTATTAGCCATGGAACTGTTATGCTTACTGATAGTAGTTGTAGATTATTCCATAGAGCTCTTCTTTGTTCTATCCCATTATAACCATAAACTATAGTGAGTAAGCAATCTATGTCCCCTTCTACTCTTCACTAGGCAATGTATCATTTGAGGATCATCTTTAAGACCAGTGACAATGAGATGATTAGTATCCCACAACAACCAAATCCTGCCATTCCTAGCATCCTTATAATTTGTCAAAATATTCCATCTAGGAACAATAGATTTTGAAATCCTTTGAGCATTCCCTTCCTTCACTTTGGTTTCTACAAGACCTACTAACTTTATTTTATTGCTCCTAATATATTCCCTAACCTCCTTCTGCTTATACCTTTTATTTACACCTCTTACATTCCAGAACAACCAATTCATTTCAATTGATTGCTACTCCCACCTCTATCACCAGGTGGACTGTGGACTTCATATCTACCTATAGACACTGCCTCAAACCTATTTATCACTGGAAGGGGAGACAAAGGAGTAAAGTTGATGAGGTTCAATTCAGGGCTTTGTACTGCTTTGCCTTTATCATCCTGTTTCTCAACTACAGGCACCAAGTTTTGTTGAGTATTGCTCTCCTTAGGTTCATGTGTCCGTGTTGCTCTTCTATGGACTTCAGCTTCCAGATTGGTGACAGTTTGTTGTGAAGTCTCATATGAGGATGTATTCCTTGGCACAGGTGCATTAGGCATAGGACCCTTAGTTCTCCATTCTTGTATGATTACCTTATTACTCCTTACTTTCTTAGGCTGGAGTGACTGCCGTATCATAGGTTTTTCTTGATTAGAACACTTGTGTCCCACAACCAAACATTTCTCACAATAGGCAGGTTTCCAATCATATGTAACACCTTATAAAAACTTCTTTCCAGTTGGATCCATCACCATAACTTCAGTTGGCAGCTCTGTAGTAACATTAACCTCAATAAGCATCCGAGCAAAGGATACTCGAGTCTGCTTAGTGGTGCACTCATCAGCAAATATAGGCCTTCCAATCACACTAGCAATTCTACTGAGTGAGCCAACTCCCAACAGGACATAGGCAACTTAGGAAATTTTACCCACAATGGAATAATAGCAGGAAACTCTTCCGTGAAATCAAAATCAGGGGTCCATGATTTTAGAATTATAGGCTTGTTGGCTATTGAATAAGGTCCGGTACAAAGAATTTCATGAGCATCTTCAATGGTTTGAAATCTGATTATGTAATAGCCTTCATCATGATAGAACAGATCAGGTTCAGGTACATGTGACCAGTGCAAATTAATATATCTCTTCATCGCATTATACCCTGGTCCATCTCCTAAAAAATAGGCAATCAAAGCACACTTCCATTTGTTTTCTTCCACTTCTACCTCTGATTTGTCTAATTGAACCATTGGCTGACCATCTACCATTTGTGGTGGGATATAGGAGAGTGACATACCATTTGTAGCAAATGGATTCTTCTGGAACAAAGTTGCCCATGAAGCTTTAGGTTCAACTTCATTTACTCTTACCACCTCTGCCTCAGCTGATTTCTCCGATGAATTTACTTGAATTTGAGCTGGCTTGTGCACATTTACTGTTCCATTGGCTGGAACTGTCAAAGTAGCTGCTATAGAACCAACTGACACTGGCGAGGTTAGATCTAGCCTCTTAGAGATGTTAGGATGGCTCGAAGTAGAGCCAACTTCACATGCAGCACCTTCTTTAGCTGGATCTGGATTTTGAGTTGAAGCTGGTGGAGTAGCTACTGGAGCTACTTTCTCCGTCAATGGCTGATTTCCAATACTCAGCGAGTTTACAAGAGTAGTTAATGGGTATTTATGCGGTCGACCCCTTCCCCTGCCTCTCCCTTTCGCCATGGCTACACTAGCGGCGTACGTTTAATTAACGTGCGCCGAGAGCATTTCGAAGAAGAAGAGTGAAAATGCACAATATTTTATACTACTATTTGTGTGGCCTAATATTAAATCCTAAAAGTATGGATATTTGTTAATTCATATGCTTTGATCATAATTTTTCAAAGATTTATCAACTAACATAAATAATTCAATATATGAAAAACTATATTAAGTCATTTATTGAATCAATGAAAAAGGAATATCTTCTTTTGGTGACCTTTTATATTTAGGTGAATAGCCACCAGATTTGGTAGGATTTTTGGAAGCTTTAGAGTTCGTAGGCTTTAAAAAATTTCCATTCATATAGATTTTACACTGAACTTTCTTTGTTCAAGAATAGAAATAGCAAATTCATTAATGATCTTAAACTCATAAATATTAGTTGTTTTTATTTATAAAAGGGGATTTAGGAAAATTTAACATCGTTACACAAAAAGATAATATGTCAATTAAGGAAGAATTTAATAACCAAAATTTTAACTAATTTTGAAGTCCTATAAATTAGAAAAATGACTAAATTATTGTTTTGTCCAGTATGAAGCATACTTTTTAAGGATAAAAAAGGCGAACGATATTTCGCTAGGGGTGTTCATGCTTTTAATATAGTGTATATATACAGATATAGATAGATAGATATAAATATTGATTAAGATGATTTGGTATAAATATCAGAAATGAATAAGTTTATTCTAGGTAAAGAGAAAAAGATTTATATACACCAAGAATTGAATTTGGCTAATTCAACTCTAAAATCAATGTGAAATAATTCAAAAATTAAGAACCTGTTTGGCCAAGCTGCCAAAATACTTATTTTGAAAAGCAAAAGTGCTTTTCGAAAAAGTTTTTAGAGATTAGCAGTTTGTGTTAACCAATTCGTTTGAGCAATACTTTTTGTAATATTCTATAAGCAAATTGTGTTTAATCAATCTTTGCAAGAAGTACTTTTGGGTATATGGTAAAGGACGGTAGAGGTTTAGTTTACAATTAGTATTATTCAAAAAAGAGAAATTTTAAATATTTATTATAAAAATTAATTAATTTTTTAATTCTATGTAATTGATGTATAAAACATAAAGTAATATATATTAAAGACCTTAATCAATATAAAATATAAGTATGTAAAAGCAATAATATTGGTAAGAACATATCTGCTTACAAGTTACATGTTTGAAAACACTATCATTATTGAGAAAATAACTAGGTAATATTCTATTATGTCAACTTTATTATATGAATGACAATATAAATAAACCTACAAACCGGAGATCATATAATATTAGTATACTATAAAAAAGAAATTATACCTTATGAAAAAAGTGCTTGAATCTGGTAATTAGCCTTGTTATTTAAATGAGTAATAGGAGTTAGGAGACGAACAAAAGAATAAACAACGGAAGGAAAAAAAGAGATATATTTATAGTAGATGAGTAATAGGAGTTAGTAGAGAGATTATTCCAAATACGAATAAGAGAGAACAAAAATAAGATAAAATAAAAAAGAGAAGAAAGGAATGGTAGAGATAAAAAGTAAAAGCTAAATTAAAAAAGAATAATTCAGAAAATATGATCTTATGGTAAGGATATTTTTATCTTGAAAAAATTAATTTTATGCTTTTGCTTTTTGGAAAAAGCTATAATTTGTAGTTTCTTTCTAAAAGTAAAAAAACTGCCTCTGGATTGAAAAGCACTTACTATTTGTTTAGCCAAACACCTCATATTTTCAAATAAATATTTTTCTGGCAAATAAAAAAAAATACTTTCAACTTCATAGAAACTTGGTCAAACAAACTCGAAGTAATAAGAATGTATATTGCTGTTATGGTTTAACGTGCATATTTGAGTTGCTGTTTAGCATTTATTTATTTATTTATATATTCCATTTGTGTTTGCTCACCATGAATGCCTACTATGGATTTTTGAAGTATTTTGTTCTGATCTTTTTTATGTAACTTAACCAAGGTTAATTTGATAACAGTGAATATAAAAATGCATGACAAATGTTGAACTCAGTGACGACCTTGAGTGGTTGCCTCATTTAAAAGTTTAAATTATTAAAGTTGATATACTTTTGTTTATAATTAGTACTAATATATGCCACAACCAGCTTGTGGTTACTCTTACATACTTATCGGATTCATCTAAATTTTAATTAAAGAAAACTTTTATCTAGTTAATTATTTCATAAGATGTGTCACGTTTTACTAATTAGCAATACCATGTGTGGTTATTCCTTTTATTACAATAAAGACATGGAAATATAGTACAAGAACCAAAAACTCCTTATATGTAAGAGTCAGCGCATCCTTTTTTTTTTTGGGTCAGCGCATCCTGAAGTTGCTTCAACGAGTCGGAACATTTACTCAGATAACGTCCATCTAAAAAAGAAATGGAGTTCCCAGCAGAAATTAAACAACAAATACAGTTCTTTTCTAACAACAAAATAAGGGTTAAGTATAGCCAACTAGCTTTCATAAAGAAACTTCCCTGTATAGAAAAGTGAGAGAGTTCTCGATTCTGCCTAGCACAATTGGTTAATAGGAAAATACCACGCGTCAAGGCTCTACATGGTGAAATTCCTTTTTCTCCATTTTAATATGATCCAAAATTATGATGGATAATATGACCGTCCCTCAAGTAGTTCATCTTTTTTTGTTTTGCGGAAAGTGAAGCACTCTGCTAAACCATACCTCACTGACATATTTTGATCACTTTGGTCTCTAAAAGAATCAAGATAACAGGATATCGACTTCCCAAGTAGACTGAAGGGAATCAAGTTACGAAATCCGTCCTTACCTCATAAACTTATACTAGTTACTTTCATTAAGACGAACAAGAAGAATAAGAATAAAACAGGAGATGCTTCAAATTCCAGCTCCCCCCACATTAAGTAAACCTTACTGCAAGTTCTAAGCTTTGACGACACGAATATAACAAACTTGGGGTGTGTTTGGTATGAAGGAAAACATTTTCTGAAAAATGTTTTTCAATTTTCCCATGTTTGGTTGGTTTAAATATTTTGGAAAACATTTTCCTTATCAATTCATTTTCCTCCAATTATGTTTTCCTTATTAAAAGAAGGAAAACATTTTCCAAAGCTCCTTCTCAACCTTTCTTACCCTCACCAACCCACCCTACCCCACCCCCAGCCCCCACCCACCGAAAAAATTTAAAATATATTTTTTAGTTTTTAATTTTATTATTTATCGATTTAAAAGGCTCAAAATTTTACAAGTTCCAAAATTATAACTTCAGAAGTTTATGTGTTTGGAAGTTTAGGGATTTAAAAATTATAAAGTTTACGGTTTCAAAAATACGCGATTTTTGCGTTAAAAAGTAAAGCATCACATTAGTTCCTTTAAATTGTATCAATTTTTAGAGACTTCAGGAAGGGGTAGGGGAGGGGGTGGGGTGGGGGGAAGGGGGAGGAGAGTTGCATAAAAACTATTTTCCTAAAAAAAACTATTTTCTACTCTAGCCAAACAATAGAAAATATTTTCCGGAAAATATTTTCCATTTACCAACCAAACAAGAGAAAATAAGTGATAAAACCACTCATTTTCCATAAAAACATTTTCATGGAAAACATTTTCCTTCGTACCAAACACACCCTTGATGTGTAAGAATTTTAATTCCTATTTAGAGGGGGTGAGGGGAAGAGTCTAGCAGATAAAGCTTAAGCACAGCTCCCTAAGCAACTTCACCTACATGCAAAGCGACCTATGCAAAGTAAAAGAGCGCAAGCAGGACGAATTAAAATCCCTGGACCACATAACATAAAAGCATAATCTTAAGAATCCAAAAATAATCTCATACTCTAGATAAAACATCCCGAGAAAACCCTAGCAGTATTCCCAAAACTCATCCCTGCAAAATCTGTTTATATCCTCCTCTCACAACAGAGGAGATGATTCATCAAAAAAAACCTGCATTCAGCAGTCACTGGACCACCTTGACTCGCTCAAGAAACAAGGTTGTCATTGAGGGAAAGTGAGGCAAGTTGGTCAGCCGGGCTGGCGGTCTGCTGAACATTCCTCAGAACTTCCATAGCCTCAGCAACTTTAGCCTTCAACGCCTCTGGCGACTCAAGCAGATGCAGAACCTCAGTCTGATCCATTTCAAGAAGCATGCCTGTAACCTTTGCTGCATGCTCGTGCTCCAGCTGATCAACAAGTGGGTACAAACTTTCACCCAACATCTGCCAAGAGGAGAGCGTTAAATCACTAGTTCAGTCACGAAGAGATAACCTGTAATGTCAATAACTCACCGTCCTCTGCTGTTCAGGTGGTGCATTTGCAAGGGCAGAAGCCAATGTTGAAATTGGCATGGGCTGTCCCATTGCAGAATCACGAGGAAGCATGCCACCCATGTCATATGGAACAGAAAGCATACTCCCAGGAACGCCTGGCATTGGCCCCTCCGGTCCATTACGTCCTGGTGGATAGCGGTACATTCTTCCCCTTGGGAGCATCTGCAGAATGAGTCTTTCATCATTAGCTTACAGGTCTTAACAAAAATATATAACTGGATAACCAAAAAACTGCAGAGAGAAAACAAAAATTAACCTGCTGCTGCATCAAGGGCATAGGCTGTTGAGTTTGTTGCACAGGCCCTGCACCTCGTCGACCACCTGGACGCTGGCCCTGTTGTCCTTGTTGGACTAAGGGCATGAAGAAGTTCGGCATAGGAGCTCCTCCAGGACGCATTCCAGGAACAAGCTGTTGTTGATAGCCAAACCCAGCCTAGAAAATAAGATTATGGATCAGTAATAAACCCATTTCAATACACTTGAAGCAAAACATCATGTGCAGTCATTTACAATTTTAAATAGACCACTACAACAACCAAGTGGAATCCCACAAGTGGGGTTGGTCTGGGGAGGGTAGTGTATATGCATGCCTTACTCCTACTCCTTCGGAGTAGGGAGGCTGTTTCCTTTAAATGGACCACTATGGAGAAGAATTAACATGGAGTGTTCCAAATAAATAGACCACTATGGAGAAGAATTAAAATGGTTACCTGGGGCGGAATCATAGCAGGGGGACCTTGCCCATAGAATAGTTGCTGTCCAATCCCAGGAGCACCAGGAGGGTAGATTGGCATGCGAGGAGCAAGTGATGGGGGCATTGCCACTGGCCGCAGTTGTGAAAATTGTGCCTGTACCAACTAGTGCATTGATCAATATACATTACTAGGTAACTGTTTCAGCAGATCAAAACTTATCAGCAACACAGGCTTAAGATGTTAAGCCACCTTGAAACATACATTAGTCAGACTAACTCTAGATGTCCTCTGAGCATCTAAAACTAAAGCCGAGAGCTGATTCTACTGATAAAGTATTCCACGTTTTACTTAACAATTTAAAGCAGCATGATGCAAAAACCTTTCAGCAGTGCCACATTGTTTGGCTATTAATTATTACCTGCAACTTTGCTCTTCTCTCCTCTTTCCGCTGTGCTAGTGCAACATAGAGTGGCTTGCTAACTATCATTTTTCCATTCATCTCAGAAAGCTTAAAAAGAAAAAAGAGAAGAGTTACAACTTAATGAGCACAATGTACTAAAAGACTTGACATATAAGTATTACTTACAGCTCTGGAAGCTTCTTCGGAAGTGGAGAAGGCAACAAATCCAGACCCCCTGCTGATTCCACTTGGATCCCGCATAACCTGCAACACAAGAACAGAACATCTAAGCAAAATGAATGGATGCAGTGACCTAAAAGTTCATCCACAAGAAATTGTATACCTTGCATGAAGTTATTGTACCGAACTCTGAAAAAAGTTCCTTGAGCTTCTCATCATCAATGGTGTCATCCAAATTTTTTACATACAAGTTAAGACCTTGGTATTTATCAACCGCCTCCTTGGCAGTCTGCTCAAACTTGCTTTTCAATTCTTGCTCTCTTTCAGATTTCTTCTGTGCTTTCCCAACATACCACTCTTTATCATCAAATTTCTTTCCATTTAAGGATTCAACAGCCTTAGCAGCATCCTCTGCAGTTTCAAAATTGACGAACCCAAAACACTTGGATTTCCCATCTGCATCTCTCATCACTACTGCACTAGTAATGTTCCCGAACTCACCAAAAACTTTCTTCAGCTCATCATCAGTCGTAGAGTCTGACAAATTTTTGACATAGACATTTTGGAATTTGGTCATGCCAGTTCCAGATTCTCTTTCCTGTTTGCGGAGAAAATGCCCAACATATACTTGCTTATCATTCATGAGCATACCATTTAACTTATCTATGGCACCTTGAGCAGATTCTTCATTGTCATATTGTACAAAACCATAACCCTTTGACTGGCCATTAGAATCAGTAGCTATCTTGCAAGAAAGAATGTTGCCAAAGCTTGAAAATGTGTCATGTAAAGCTTTGTTATCAATTGACTTGTCCAAGTTCTGTGTAAATAATTCAAACAAATGCATAAGAAACAAAAAATAAAAAGACAACCAGCAGAAAACTGCACACTAGTTGGTTTACCAGGCCAAAACTTTTCAAAATTGGAGAAAGATCATATCAGTGGCTGGGTGCTTAAGTGGAAGCTGGTGTGAACATCATTCACTTGATTTCATGTTACAGATCTAATTATTTAAGTGAAGCAGTGACACCAACACTTCAGATGAGGAAAAGAACCCATCCTATTTCTCATTATAGGCTTTGTGTCTGGTATATATCCTATGAATAGGAGCGAACAGGAGAAGCTAGCAGATTCAGAAAAAACATTGAACTTGAAATGACAAATAACACCATACAAGATTCAGGTTTTAGCTATATTACCTTGATAAATATATTTGCTGATCCACTCTTGCGAAGAGTGGGATCCCTATGAGAGTACATCACCCTGATGGACTTTCCGTTAACAGGAGTGAAGTTCAACATGTCCATTGCCCTTGAAGCTGTGACAAAATAGATCAAAAAACATTAAAACCAAACAGCAAAAAACATAGGCACATGACATTATTTCAAGTTAAACAGAATATTAAACTTAACCAGTTAAACAGACTTAAGCTCCCAACATTGCCTCATCATGATGAACTAAAGATACTTAAGAAAAACATTTTACGGGCAAAAACACACGAGCTGAAATTTTTGTTTAAAACCAATTCTTTACAAGCAGGGGCAAAGGACAGGAAGCAAATTACCATTGCCTTTTGGATTGAAAGGGTTCCCCAAGAATTTAATTCAAATCCAAACAGACAGATCACTCTTTATACAGCAATTAAAAAGGTGCAAAACCACATTGCTTTAACGATTTTACAAGCATTTTCACTACCACTCTCATCGAGTGGCCAAGAAAGTGGAGCAAAGCAAGTGACAACTTGAAGTACATGGCACATCCCACATTACTGCTGAGAGTGTTAAATCTAAGATATATTCAAAGAGGAAAAGAAAGTGGGTGCTTGAATAACTTGCAAGCATATCCAAAATAGTAATTTCAGCAAATGTAAGGTAATACTTTCACAACTTCCCATAATATACTTAATATCCCATTATTACTATTATTATTTTCTTTTAAGAAGATCTCTATAAATAGCAACAAAATCAGATGTCAAATGTGCAGGCATTTCAATAATGAAAAGGAATTAATTTTTAATCTTCGAATGGCTCATTAAACTTTGACATTACTGGATTTATCAACATGCATTCACACTGTAAAAGATATCAAATTTCAAATTCATGAAAAATGACTGTTTGTTAACATGCAATCCGCACTATTAAAGATAATAAATTTAAAAATTCATGAAAAAAGGACTACTAACCATCATTAGGGTTGCTGTAGTTAACGTAACCATAACCAAGGGATCTCCTAGTACTCAGGTCCCTACAAACCCTAACTGAAACAACCTGACCGACTTGGTTGAACAGATCGTACAGCTGCGAATCAGTCACGTTAAAGTCCAAGTCCCCTACGTACAGTGACGTCGACGTTAAACCACCTGGGGCAGCTACGGCGGCGGCGCCACCAACAGCAGCAGTAGCCGCCACACCATTTCCTCCTGCCACTGGACTCTGGTGCTGAACCTGAATCTGCGCCATAACTAACTTCAGAACCTTCTAGAACAACAACAAAATTAGAACTTTTTCGAAGCTTCCAGAACCAAAAAGCTCCCTTCCTTTTTTTTTTTTTAAGTTCCCTCTCCTCTTGTTATTAAGGAGAAAAACTAGAGAGGAAAAAGTAAGCGAAAATGTAGGGATTTTTTTGTTTTTGAGATGTAAAAATAGAGGAGAGGGAAGGGTAAAATGGAGATAGAAATCAGAGAGAAAAATGAAGAGAAAATTTTTCGATTTTTTAGGGTTGAGGGAGGGCAGAGAAAACTGCACCGCAACAGGCGATTGATGAAACTGTGAGGGTTATATATGCGGCGATTCTTCTGAGAAACCCTAACTTTGTATGAGAGGAATAAATCGCGACCGTTTGTTTGATACTTGCGATGATCAAGGTTCAGGGTTTTCTGTTGGACCGGGACTTTTCAACTAGACCGGTTTAAGAGAACAGGGCCACGTGCTTTCATTAGGAAAAAATCCGGGCCTCGCACGCAGTGAGTACCAGAATTAGGGGTGGACATATATCGGGTAAAACCGATAACCCGAACCGTTAATTATTTATTGGATTATCGGTATTGGGTTATAAGGTTAACGGTTCGATAACGGGTTAAAATTTGTTTTTATTGGGTTATCGGTACGGGCTCGGTTTGCAATTCTGTTATTGGGTAAAAAACGATAACCCAATAAGAATTAACTAATTTACTAGTTTACCCTTAAGTATATACATACTATACTAGGGTTTCATAATTGGTTTTTCCTATTCTTTCTCAATTCTCAGTAAGTTAGTTTCTCTTTCTCAATTTCTCAATTTTTCCGCCGCACCTCTACGGCCCAACCTCGCCAGTTCTCCGCCTCACCCACGGCTCACGCCCTCATCAGTTCTCCGCCTCACGGCTCACGCCCTCACCAGTCACCAGTCATCTCGTCAAGACTCAGGCTGGCGTCACTCGTCAGTCGCATCACGCCCTCACCAGTCAGCCCGTCAAGACTCAGGCGGGCGTGTAAGTTTTTAGTTGC
This sequence comes from Nicotiana attenuata, assembly GCF_001879085.1. Lineage (NCBI taxonomy): Eukaryota > Viridiplantae > Streptophyta > Magnoliopsida > Solanales > Solanaceae > Nicotiana > Nicotiana attenuata. The sequence goes on from NW_017670528.1 coordinate 445,946, forward strand.
TTCATCTTCATCTTTTTCTTAGTTTGTTTGAAAGCATTCTGGCTCTGGATTTTTTTTTTTGGGGGGGGGGGGGGGGGTGTGTTGTATGTGTGCGCGCTGCTATTGTTTGAGATCTTGTTCTAATCGTTTGTCTAGTCTTTAAACGTTTTTGGAGATTCTGTTTTATGAGAAATGAAATGGGCTTTGACAAGAAATGTATAAATTTGGTGTTGTTGCATTATCCACTTATAATTTTAACAAGTGTTTCTCTTTTTGGAATATTAAGAATCCTAAGCAGTAAACTTCTGTTTAACTGTTCTTAAGGATACAAGACCACGTTTTATTAACAATACAATCATATTCCATTCCACCTTTGTAATCCTATATTTATGCATCAGAAAGTTGTCAAAGACAACAGAAATCTGATCTATTTCTTCAATTATGGCTCAAGATAATTGAGAACTCGACAGTTTTATATATTGCGAAATTATTTTAGTTGTTTTATCTTATCGGGTAAATCGATAACCGAACCGATAATGATCGATAACCGATTAACCGATAACCGATAACCAATATCTTATCGGTTTGGTTATCGGGTTATGATGTTTGTAAACCGATAACCGATAGGAAAAATCGATAATATTCAAAACCGAACCGAACCGACCGATGCCCACCCCTAACGAGAATCCCTTTTTTTCTATTCTATTATATAGAAAAGGAAAGATGGTTGACCGAGGGCATATATGTCATTTTATAAAAACTCCATGTTTGCATTTTTTAAATGCAAAATAACGTGGACCCCATATTCTTATAGCCACAACTTTCCTTTAAATCATTATGCTTGTGTTGATTAGATTGTTTGTGCAGTGCAAATGCTCATTTCCAATCTTTTTCTCATTTTGGAAAATTATTAATTTTGTTTTATTCAAATAGAAGTTTCCACAGAGAAAATAAATTTAATTTTTAAATAATGCAATAACAAAAAAGAAGTATCGATATTTACAAGATTTTCATATTTACCCATACTATCTTAAAGCAATTTGAAACAAAAAATTAAATGATTTTAATCTATCCACTATTTGAAGACGATTTCAAACTAAATATTTTTATATTCAAAAGTAATTTTAAAAAATAAAGCTTGTTAAACCTCAAAAGTTAATTAACTAAACACCAACAAATAATAATTTTAATAAAATTACAATGTCGGGCCCGTATACGGGCCTTTCCTCATCTAGTTTACCTATATACTGTTAATTATTTTTGACGTAATGACTTCCTAGCCACTTACATTTGTACGACTTTTAAAAACAGATACATGAATTTGCACTTTTCTCATTTGAACATTCCAACTTGATGCAATGGATACTAATAAATACATTTGACGGTTGACTATGCCTACATGGAAGCGGCGTAGCTGACATGGCTAAATTGTGTGCAAATCACACTGCAAAGGCGCGTGGATAGTATTGTTTTTATTAAAAAAATATGAGAATCAAAATAAAATATAAATGAGACCAGAAAAAAAAAGATATCTTTCACTTTCCCCTTCTCTTTTCCACTCCCTCCCATCTCTCTCGTCTCCCCTACCAAACTCCCACCTCCCCTTTCCCCCTCCAAAATACTTGTCTCTCAATAACCCTTCCATTTAAATACACACTCTTAGGATACTTAACCAAGTACAATAAAGCCCTAAGTGGCTGCTGAAAATTACCCAAAGCTGAAACCTTTAACACGGTCCCTCAACTGCTTTAAAATTGGGTCCATACTATCAAAATCCCCTTCTTTAACAACTCATCCAAAAACCCGGGTGGACGTCACTCCCTTACTACCCCCACCCCCACCAAACGCATCCACAGAGCTTGAAACTCTGAAAATATCACGACTCAAAACTCTAACCTGTCGTGATGGCACCTATCGTGGTACTAGGCAAGCCGACACCATTTCAAACACTTTGATTTTTCATTAAAAGGTAAGTCAAAGCTTTTTCATATCAGAAATTTCATAAAAGAGTTAAACTCAAGATAAGAAAATGCGGAAAAGATAGCCAGACATCAAGGTGTCACTAAGTCATGAGCATCTAAACCCAGTTCAGAATCAGAGTTTACAATAGTCCACCAACTAAACAGAAAGAAAAGATAGTAATAGAAGGAGAGACAAGGGCTGCGAACGCTAGCAGCTACCTCGTATGTCTCTGACAGCCAACTACGCACGAACTCAATGACCTTTGCGTCCGGTCTTACCTGAATCTGCACACAAGGTGCAGGGAGTAATGTGAGCACTTCCAACTCAGTAAGTAACAGAAATAAATAAGGAACTGAGAAGTAGTGACGAGCTATGAAAATACAGTTTATCTCAGTAACTTTCAAATAAAGAACAGACATGCTTTCAAATTTAGTAGTTTAAGGCAAATCAGTTCGTACTGAAGTAAATCAGATATCAAGTCTTCCAGAAATTTGCACAACAAGGACAAATAACAACTAAGTGCAACAAATAATTGAAAGCAAGTAGAGCCTCTCAAGGCAACAGTCACTCAGCTCATCTCAACAGCTCAATCACTCAACTCATCTCAACAGCTCAATCACTCGGCTCTCAGCCCTAAGTAATCATACTCAATAGGTACCTGCGCTCACTGGGGGTGTGCACATTCCGGGGGGGCTCCTTCAGCCCTCCGGGGGTGTGCACATTCCGGAGGGGCTCCTTCAGCCCTCCGGAATCATACTCTCAACAGCTCAATCACTCAACTCATCTCAATAGCTCAATCACTCGGCTCTCAGCCCTCAGTAATCATACTCAATAGGTACCTGCGCTCACTGGGGTTGTGCACATTCCGGAGGGGCTCCTTCAGCCCAAGCGCTATATCACCGTGGAGTGCATCCCGATCCAATATATAAGTAGCCATAAGGCTCGTTGCGGCGTGCAACCTAATCCAATATAGATAATTAGCCCAAAGGCTCGTTGCGGAGTACAACCCGATCCACTATATACAATTAGCCCCGAGGCTCGTTGCACGCGTTCAACCCGATCTATATACACTCACATAGCTCACAGCTCAGCACTCAGGCCCTATCTCAGTCACCAACCTCACCAGTCCCTCAGGCTCTCAGAAAATATATAATTCAATCCCAAACAGAGATAATAACATGTATCAATAATAAATAAGAAGGGACGGAGGTATGATACGCAAGTAATATCATGAACAAAATAGCAAATAACAGTTAATTCAACAAGTGCACGACCTCACATGTCTAAACAGTGATATCATAAGGCCTAAACATGATTTCTAACATGAAGGGCAGTCAATTTCCATGAAAACAGAGGGAACATGTAGTAAACAGTAAGCTATTCGATTCCACAGTCTCACGGGACGGACCAGGTCACAATCCCTTTGGTGCACGCCCACATGCCCGTCACCTAGCATGTGAGTCACCTCCAAAATAATCATATGACACAAAATCCAGGGTTTCATACCCTCTGGACCAGATTTGTAACTGTTACTTACCTCAATCTGAGCAATAGTCCTATTCCGCGATGCCTTTGCCCCTCAAATCGGCCTCCAAACGTCCCGAATCTAGCCACAAGTGATACAGCACAATCAATAAAGGCCAAAGGGAACAATTCCACAAGAAAACTACTAAATTAGAGCTAAAATCCGAAATCGACTCAAACCCGACCCCCGGGCCCACGTCTCAAAATCTGACAAAAGTCACAAAACCCGAAAGACCATTTACTCACGAGTCTAACCATACCAAATTTATCAAAATCCGACCTCATTTGGTCACTCAAATCCCCAAAATCCACTCTCCAAATTCTCAAGCCCTAAACCCCTAAATATTTAGCTCAAATCTCTAATTGGATGATGAATAAAGCCATGGATTCACGAAATTTATACCATTATGGGTTAGAATCACTTACCCCAATGTTTCTCCTTGAAAACCTTCGAAAAATCGCCTCTCTCCCGAGTTCCTCAAGCCCAAAATTGAAAATGGGGAACAAAACCTCGAGCTGGGGTTTTCTACCCAGCAAAAACCGCACCTGCAGTCCTAGTTCCGCACCTGCGAAAACGCATATGCGAATAGGGCTCCGCTTCTGCGGAAATTCATTAAAAGACTGGATCCGCTCCTACGATCACTTGACCGCATCTGCGACCATTGCAGATGCGGGAACCAAGCTGCACCTACGATCCATCTGCGCATCTGCGCCTCTCAATCCGCTTCTGCGACTGCCACAGATGTGGGATTTCCATCGCACCTGCGGTCTGAGCCTAGGTCTTCCTTAGCCGCACCTGCGGCTCTTCCTTCGCGCCTACGACCTCGCACTTGCGGTTCCCAATCCGCAGGTGCGGTTACACCAGCAGCAGCAGCTGCATTTTTCCAACTCCAAACACTCCGATAACTACCCGAAATCACCCCAAGGCCCTCGGGACCACAAACAAACATACTAACACGTCCCAAAACCTCATACGAACTTAGTCGAACATTCGAATCAATCAAAACAACATCAAAACACCGAGTTACTCCCGGATTCAAGCCTAAGAATTTCTAAACTTCCAAATTTCACAAAAGACGTCAAAACCTATCAAACCACGTCCGAATGACCTCAAATTTTGCACACAAGTCAGAATTGACACCATGAACCTACTCCAACTTCCAGAAATTCAATCCGACCCCGATATCAAAATTTTCACTGCCGGCCAAAATTGCCAAAATTCTAACTTTCGCCAATTCAAGCCTAATTCTACTACGGACTTCCAAATCACATTCCGCACACGCTACTAAGTCCAAAATTACCTAAAGCAGCTAACGGAACCATCAAAATTCAAATTCGAGGTCGTTTACACATAAGTCAACATCCGGCCAACCTTTCCAACTTAAGCTTTCAAATAAGAGACTATGTGTCTCAATTCTCAACGAAACCACTCCGAACCCAAATCAGCTAACCCGGTAAGCCATAATACAGTTGTAGAACAAAAAAGAAGCAGGAAATGGGAGAACGGGGCTATAACTCTCGAAATGATCGGCCGGATCGTTACAGAAAACACCAAAGGAAGTAAAGGATAAACACTCGATTTCGCTATATCCCAATTAGGAAACATATCAGGATTCCCTAAATGTATCCTACAATAAGAAACCGCAAGCTTCTTAACTTGTTTAACCACTAATTCCATCTCAGACCTGACGTTTTAATCGCAGCTAACAGAACCGTCCAATTTAAATTCGAGGTCGTTTACACATAAGTCAACATCCGGCCAACCTTTCTAACTTAAGCTTTCAAATAAGAGACTATGTGTCTCAATTCTCAACGAAACCACTCCGGACCCAAACCAGCTAACACGGTAAGCCATAATACAGTTGTAGAACAAAAAAGAAACAGGAAATGGGGGAACGGGGCTATAACTCTCGAAATGATCGGCCGGGTCGTTACAGAAAACACCAAAGGAAGCAAAGGAGAAACACTCGATTTCGCTATATCCCAATTAGGAAACATATCAGGATTCCCTAAATGTATCCTACAATAAGAAACCGCAAGCTTCTTAACTTGTTTAACCACTAATTCCATCTCAGACCTGACGTTTTATCCTTCATCGATGCAAATTTCTTGCCCTCTTCGTGGACCCTACGGAAACAGTTGATTAAATATTGAAAAGGAGGTTCAACCGAAACAAAATTACCTGACAGTTGATCGATTAAAACCCGCTCCATCAAATCCCGAGATAACATTGAACATACATGTGTCAACAAAATGTGAATGAATGGATGATGTGGCTATGCAAAATATTAAATTAAATTCATGTCAGTAGCAATTGAATAACACGACCATCACAAGTGTTTATTAGTAGCCATTTTTTCAAGTAAAGGTGTTTAAGTGGGAAACCCAAGAGTTCATATATCAGTTTTACAAACTGATGCAAGTTTAACTGGCCAGGAAGCCATTTCGCCATTATTTTTCACCTACTTATTAATGTTATTACATGGCAAACAAATTTATGCCAAATTTCTGGGAGGTCAAAAATATTTTCTTAAAAATTAAGGTGTTTGATCAAAGTGAAAAAGTATTTTTGGGTGCAGCAAAAATAATTTTTCTACTTTTGGGTAGTAGTTACAAATTAAAGTTTCTTTCGGAAACAGAAGCATAAGCAGAAAATTAATATTACTTAGACAAAATATCCTTACTATAAATTTATATTTTTTAAATTATCCTCCATTAATTTAATTTTTTTTATTTCTACCATTTATCTTATGTTATTCACATGAAGTATATGTTTAACTTATATTAAATGGTGTATTTTGATATATTTGAATCACCATATAAGCTTTTAGTAATATCATATACCCAATATTATTGCTTTGGATAATTACATTTTATATATTAAATTCTTCTATACTAAATATTTGAATTCTATTTTTCTCTTTCAGATACTACTAATTGTAAAATAAATATTTAATATTCTTTTTCATAATTTAATACTGAAAAGTGCTTTTTGAAAAGATTTATCAAATGCAATGTTCTTATCAAATATTATAAAAAATACTCCCCAAATGAATTGGCCAAAACGCAAACTGCTATTATCCAAAAATATTCTTTTTGAAAGGAACTTTTGAATAAAAGTACTTTTTTAAATAGTAGTTTTTGGTAGATTGGTCAAATAGTTTATTAATTGTAATGTTAAAAAGCATGTTTTTTTCGTGATCTCAATTGTCTAATTTCACCTCTTCCCTTATATTATTAGGGGTGAAATTAAAAAGTTAAGTACAAATTTATGTGAATCTTGCAGTTTAAGGTAAAAACTACTTGCATTTAGTGTTTAAATCAAGCCATTAAATGTGAGACATATGTGTTACATAAATACTTTTTAACACTTAACTATGGTTAAATGATATGTATTTTCACTATGATTTGTTGATCCTTAAATTAAATTATTTAGTTACGTGTAAACATTCGATATGGATAAATTTTTACCTAGTTTTTACTCAAGTTATGTATATGTATCTATAAAATATAAAATATTTGATTATGAACTCAATTTTGTCGTAATTCTAAATTTGCCTCTGCATATTATCAATTTTTAAGTGTTTCTTACGCATCATTTATTATTATGTAGTTCTAAAAATATCACGACCTAAACCGATGGGTTGTGACGAGTGCCCAAGTCATAGCTGTCGAACACCCATAAGCATACATCTAAGATATAAACATTGAATAGGGGTAGGTCATGCATAACATCTGTCAATAAACTGCTGAATCATGTGAATAACATATGTGAGGAAACATGCCCAAAAGACATATATAACACATACATATAAATATGCGGAATACGAAAGGGCGAGCCGACAAGGCCACATACTATCCAATACCGACTGTCTAAAGACCTCTAATAGAGTGTACAACTGTACAAAGGACGGGACTGGGCCCCGTCATACCCATATATGTATACAATAATATTGTACCAAAATCCAATAGCAGCTCCGGATCAAATGGAGCACACCAACTCTCGCTAAGCAAGGATCCTATGAAGGGGGACAATCAGCCTTTCTACCTGCACCTGCGACCAAGAAACGCAGGCCCCCGGGCAATAGGGGCGTCAGTACAAATAATGTACCGAGTATGTAAGGCATAAAAATCAATATATAAAAGACATGAAAGAAACATGTAGTAAATGACTCAACCTATAAGTCTGAATAGCTTTGTGAGTCATGAAACATTTATAGTGTCATGCATATGCGTATAAATATCATATCATGCATATGTATATGCGTACATAACATCATCAAGCCTTTGAGGATAACCCATCATATCATCTCGGTCTCAGTGGGCGAAATCCTCAACGTATGCTAGTTGATCAAGTGGTGGTGCGTATATAACTCCATAACCTTTCCCCATACAATATATATATATATATATATATATACTATACACGTATATAAGCCATCTGGTCACGGGCCAACATACATGTATAAATGAATGCAATGCATAATGAAGTAAGTCAATAAGATCTCTCGGAATGTCATGATACCCATGAACAGACTATATGATAGTAGGACATATGGGGAATAAAGAACATAGGCAACCCTAGTACTTCTAAGAATAGAATCATTTGTGAAAGTTGCGTGCTTGCTCGTTTCGTTGTATCATATAGATCATGCCAAAAGGAAAGAAGGGATAGCCTCAACATACCTTATAGAAATCTGTCCAATAACAATGCTAAACTCAGCTCACTGCACCTTAATATACAACAATGACAGTAAAGCTATTGTCAAGTTACGAATGACTCTCTCATTTATATAACGAAAGTAACTTAATCTGTAACAAAAAAACGGGCAGCATTTTCCCTAATTTTACTGCTCCCTCAAGCCTACTTTAGGCGAGAAAAAAACACAATACAATCAGCAACTCAAATAACCTGACTACAATTTGGGATCTTTAATACAACAAAAATCCCAAATATAACGTAAGATACCCAATCAACAAGTTATCAATTAGCATGAAATTGAAACGATGAGCGACCAGCCTACTATCCTATCACATGTGGCTATTTTCCACACCCCTTATCCTTCCAAAATCCATAGATCAGTAGTACAAGGGGACAACTCGAGTGGACTACAAAACAGTCCACTAAAGGTGGAATAAATCAAACTCACGGCTTCCGATCACCATCCCGTGAGTTATAACTATTAGGAAATGAATTTATCAACCTTCCTTGATATTTAAAAGCTTAAATACAGCAAGTAGGCATTTTCTTAACTATTAAATACCTTCCAAAACTCAAACTACAAAGAAAAAGAGAGGCAGTATAATGATAATTACGTCGTAGGGATCGTTCTAATGGTATCGCTTCTTGATTTCGTACCGGTGATGTTAATCTTCTTTGAAACACTTGTAGAGAGCTTAAGGGTAAGTTTATCGTCTTATTTTGATCGTGGTCTGTGGAAAAATGAAGAAAGAGACGACATATATCAACTTTTGAAAAGTAAGAGGTGCTAGCTTGGCACCCTAGCATTGGCCCTTCTTCCGACGCTTATATATTTTTATTCGAATGTCATATGAATGAATGGTTAAGAGAATCGGAAACTAAATTACAAGACCTTCAATTTGATATATAATATGTCTCAAGAAGACCTCATATAACACAGAAAAATGTATTTCTCAAAAAGCTCCGTTACAAGGAAAATCCTTAGTCAGTTTTTCCGCAACTTAAATCCGATTTTCCCAATCTTTATATTTTATTATCGAAACATCATATATAGTCATATTATGACTTTAAACTCATTTAAATCATGATTAACAAGTCTCATGTTCATTATATGTCACCTTGGGATGCAAAGGGTGTAACAATCTTCCCCCCTTAGAAACATTCATCCTTGAATGTTGAACTCCTAGAGGTCTATAGAAATTTAGGCAGAGTCTCCTCTATAATGGAACTACTACCAACCTGTCACACAGCAAACCCAAGAATACAAATCCACACAGGGCCACAATCATCAATAACACCAATGGCCTCACACGACCAATGATAGTAACTAACATAAGAATCCAATATCATATACGTACATAAAGGCTCTGATGTCTCAATCTGATCCTCCTCCGGAAGCGGAAACAAGTGAGGATACCTAGTTTTCATGTCTTCTTCAGCTTCCCAAGTCATCTCCTCCACATTCTTATTACTCTAAAGTACTTTAACCGAAGCTACATCCTTAGTTCTTAATCTTTGAACTTTTCTATCTAGTATAGCAATGGGAGCTTCCTCATATGATAGCTGCTCTGTGACCTGAACATCGTCAACTGGAAAGACTCTAAAAGGATCTCTAATACACTTACGGAGCATAGACACATGAAATACTGGATGTACAGACTCCAAGTTAGAAGGCAAGTCTAACCCATAATGCCTTTCGTTGGTTATACCTTTAGGAATACCCAGTCATCTACCTGAAACTCCGAGTCTCGTCGTCAATTATCTACATTGGACTTCTGACGACTCTGAGCTACTAATAGCCTTTCCCTAACCTCAAACCATCCGGTAGGTGACCTACACTTCCGTCCGTAAAGAGCTTTATATAGAGCCATCTGAATGCTGAAATGCTAGCAATTATTATATACGAACTCAATAAGCGGAAGATGATCATCCCAGCTACCCCTGAAGTCTATCACACAAGCCCGTAGCATATCCTCCAGTGTCTGAATAGTACCCTCAGCCCGACCGTCTGTCTGGGGATGAAATGTTGTACTAAGACTTACTTGAGTCCCCAATCCTTTTTGGAATGACCTCCAGAAATTAGCTGTAAACTAAGCACTTCTATCTGAGATAATAGATATAGGGACGCCATGAAGTCGTACTAACTCCTTAATGTAAAGCCTTGCATAATCCTCTATTGAATACGTAGTCATGACAGGCCGAAAATAGGCTGATTTTGTAAGTCTATCAACAATCACCAAAAAGAATTGAACTTACGCTGGGTACGAGGTAAGCCTATGATGAAATCTATATTAATTACTTCCTATTTCCAAGTCGAAATCTCTATAGCCTGCAATAATCCACTGGGTTTCTGATGCTCAATCTTAACCTTCTGACAATTAGGGCACCGAGCAACAAACTCCGTTATATCCTTCTTCATTTCGTCCCACCAGTATATTTCCCTGATATCATGATACATATTCGTTGCTCCTGGATGAACAGAATAACGAGAATAGTGAGTTTCTCCCATAATATGCTGGCACAGCCCTGCAATATTAGGAACACATAATCGACCTCGATATCTGAGGACTCCAACTCCTATAAAATCAAATGGTGTCTTCTCCTTTTGAGGGGCTATATCTCTGTAATGAGCTAGCACGGGATCCTCATACTAGCGTTCCTTCACTTCAGTTATCCAAGAGGATGTTGTCGTGTCCTGAATAGTAACTCCGGTATCACCTGAATCAAGTAATCGAACTCCAAGATTAGCTAGCTGATGAATCTCACAGGCTGTCTCACTCTTCTCTGGCTATAAATATGATAGGCTACCCATAGATCTACGGCTGAGAGCGTCAACTACTAAATTCGCCTTCCTTGGATGGTATAAAATATCAACATCATAGTCTTTCAGTATCTCCAACCATTGCCTCTGGCGTAAATTCAATTGCTTTTGCTTGAAGACATATTGAAGGCTCTTATGATTCGTATAGATATCAATATGAATGCCATACAAATAGTGCCTCAACATCTTTAGTGCATGAATCACCGCGACTAACTCGAAATCGTGGGTCGGGTAATTCTTCTCGTGCTTTCTTAGTTGTCTAGAAGCATAAGCTACAAACTTACCATGCTGTATCAGTACATAACCTAATCCAACGCTCGAAGCGTCACAATAGATAGCATAACCATCAGTTCCCTCTTGGAGTGTCAGAACCGGTGCTGAAGTCAATCTGGCCTTCAATGCCTAGAAACTCAGCTCACAAGCATCAGTCCACTGAAACTTAGTTGCCTTCCGAGTCAACTTTGTCAATGGTGCTGAAAGAGAAGAAAAGCCCTCTAAAAATCTCCGATAATAACCGGCCAAACCCAGGAAGCTATGAACATCTATCGGTGTCGTGGGTCTAGGCCAAGTCTTCACTACCTCAATCTTCTATGTATCAACCGGGATACCCTCACCTGAAATAACATGTCCAAGGAAAGCTACAGAATTTAACCAGAATTCACATTTAGAGAATTTTGCGTACAACTTCCTTTCTTGTAGAACTCTGAGCACAGTACGCAAATGATCTGTATGCTCAGCCTCTGAACGGGAGTAAACCAAAATATCATCTATATACAATCACGAACAGATCTAGAAAGGTCTGAACACACGATTCATCAAATCCATGAATACTGCTAGGGCATTGGTCAAACCGAACGACATAACACGAACTCAAAGTGCCAGTATCTGGTCCTGAATGTTGTCTTCAAAATATCTTACTCTTTAACCCTTACCTGATGGTACTTAGGCCTCAAGTATATCTTCGAGAAACACCTGACACCCTGCAACTGATCAAATAAATCATCAATCCTCGGGAGCGGGTACTCATTCTTGATCGTCGCCTTATTCAATTGCCTGTGATGGCAAGGAACCTTCTTTCTTTCTCACAAATAACACAGGTACTCCCCACGGTGATGTACTGGGTCTGATAAAGCCTTTTTCAAGCAAATCCCTCAGTTGTTCTTTTAACACTCTCAGCTCTGCAGGTGCCATTCTATAAGGAGGAATAGATATCGGCTGAGTATCTGGTAATATGCCAATATCAAACTCAATCTCCCGCTCTAGCGGAAGGCCTGGAAGCTCATCGGGAAAATCATTAACCACCGGGATAGACTGAAGGGTCGGTGACTTTGCTTTCACATGCTGTACCCGAACTAAGTGATAAATATAGCCCTTTCCGATCATCTTCATTGTCTTGAGATAGGAAATAAACCTACCTCTCGGCGATGCAGTATTACCTTTCAGCTCTAGAACTTGCCCCCTTGGAAACTGGAAGCGAACCATCTTTGATCTACAATCAACGTTAGCGTAACAAGAAGCCAACCAATCCATACCCATTATAACATCATATTCTACCATATCTAACTCAATCAAGTCTGCTACTGTAGAACGACTATGAACTACTACCATACAATCTCTATATACCCGTCTAGCTATCACTAGATCACCAACAGGTGTAGACACATCAAAAGTTTCAATCAACTCAGGTTCTATCCCAAACTTACTAGCAACCAACAGAGTGACGTACGATAAGGTGGAACCTGGATCAATCAATGCATATACATCATATGAGGAGACTGATAACATACCTGTAACAACATCAGGTGATGACTCCTGATCTTGTCAACCCGCTAATGCATAAATGCGGCTTTGAGGACCGCTCGAGCTAGATGCTTTACTTATGTCTCTATCACGACCGGCAGGTGCCCGTGAACCTTACCCAAGGGGGCGTACTGATGATGACGAACCAGCTACAGATCCCGCTAGTTGAACTATACCTGCACCACCTCTTGTCGGACAATCTCTCATAATGTGGACTGGATAACCACAAGTATAACAAACACCCAACCCCATAAGGCACTGCCCGTTATGCTGCTTACCACACTGAGCACATCATGGCAAGGGCGGCCTCATCTGACTTGACTCACCCCTATAATGAGAACTAGAGGCCCTTGAACTCTGACTGGGCCCTGAATATGTGGAGCATTCGAACCTCCTACCGGCAAACTGAGGGGGTGAACTAGCCGATGGCTAGGCTGGATACCTCGAGTACTTTTTTCTCTGACCACCTCGAAACTCACCAGAAGGACCTGAAGATCTCGCTCTCTTACACTAGCCCCTATCATGCTCACGATCCGCCCTCTACTTCTGCTTACGCTCCTTTACACCCTGAGCGTATGCTTGAATACGAGAAAAATCAATGTCTGGCTGAAGTGAGACCGACATACAATCATTAAGTAGGTGTGGCTCCAACCCCATCACGAACCGGTGAACCCGATCCTCCATCTTAGCTACAATAGTGGGAGCATACCTAGCCAAAGAATCGAACTGAAGGTTGTACTCCCGAACACTCATATTACCCTACCTAAGGGTCAAGAAACTATCAACTTTGGCCCGTCTAAGCTATGGTGGCAAATAATGACGAAGAAAAGCCTCTGTAAACTCCTGCCATACTGCTGGAAGGGCATCCTCACCTCTGGACAACTCCCAAGACTCGTACCAATTAACTGCAACATCCCAAAGTCTATAAGAAGCTAGCTCAACTAAATTAATCGCAGTGGCCTTCATTACTCTCAAAGTCCTCTGCATCCTATCGATAAATACTTGAGGGTCCTCGTTTGGATTTGCTCCAGTGAACACGGGAGGGTCCAAATTAATGAAATCATGAAGCCTCGCACTGATGGCCCTATCTGCATGAGCAATACCTACCTCCTGGCACCAAGCTTGTGCGGCCACTAATCGAGTCAATAGCTAAATAACATCTCTCATCTCCTGACTCGGTGCATTTGGCTGAGGAGCTAGGGGTACTGGGGTGGGTGCTAGAGCTGGTGCCCATCGGATCTCCTCTGGAGAGGGTAGGGTATGTGACGTCTAAGATGGAGTCTCACTCTGAGACTCTCCCCGAGCCCTGGTAACTTGTGGCGCTCGACTCATAGTCTCATCAACCACGGACTTGCCCTTCTAGGCGGTTGTAGCCTTCTTGGGCATCGCAGAAAACATAACATATCGTTAGGAAAATGAATCCTTGTATCACACGATCTAAGATAAGAAGGGAGGATAATATCCTATATGTCATGCAACCTCCTTTTTTATAAGTGTGGTGCACAACACACACATAAACAAGACTCTACCAGACACGTTCTGTAGACAACCCTAGGATGGAACTGCTCTGATACCACTTTTGTCACGACCCAAACCGATGGGCCTTGACGAGTGCCCGAGTCCTACCCGTCGAACACCCCTAAGCATACATCTAAGATATGAACATAAAATAGGGGTAGGTCATGCATAACATCTGCCGATAAACTACTAAATCATGTAAATAACATACGCGAGGAAGCATGCCCAAAAGGCATATATATATATATATATATATATATATATATAAAGTAGGGCGAGCCGACAAGGCCACATACTATCCAACTATACCTAACTGTCTACATACCTCTAATAGAGTGTACAACTGTATAAAGGACGGGACTGGGCCCCATCACACCCATATATGTATACAAAAGTATCGTACCAAAACCCAATAGCATCTCTGGATCAAATGGAGTACACTAACTCTCGCTGAGCAAGGATCCTAAGAAGGGAGACCGTCAGCCTGTCTACCTGCATCTGCGGGCATGAAACGCATGCCGCCAGGCAATAGGGGCGTCAGTACAAATAATGTACCGAGTATGTAAGGCATAAAAATCAGTATATAAAAGACATGAAAGAAACATGTAGTAAAGAACTCAACCTGTAAGTCTAAATAGCTCTATGAGTCATAAAACATTTATAATGTCATATCATGCATAGGTATATGCGTACATAACATCATCAAGCTTCTGGGGACAACCCATCATATCATCTCGGTCTCAGTAGGCGAAATGATCAACGTATGCCAGCTGATCAGGTGGTGGTGCGTCTATAACCCCATAACTTTCCCCATACCCCATATACATATACTATACGCGTATATAACACCATCTAGTCATGGGTCAATATACATGTATAAATGAATGCAATGCATAATGAAGTAAGTCAATAAAATCTCTTAGAATGTCATGAGACCCATGAACAGACGATATGATAGTAGGACATATGGGGAATCAAGAACATATGCAACCCTAGTACTTCTAAGAATAGAATCATTTGTGAAAGTTGCGTGCTTGCTCGTTTCGTTGTATCATATGGATCATTCCAAAAGGAAAGAAAGGATAGCCTTAACATACCTTATAAAAATCCATCCAATAACAATGCTAAACTCCGCTCACTGCACCTTAATCTACAACAACGACAGTGAAGCTATTTTCAAGTTACGAATGACTCTCTCATTTATATAACGAAAGTAACTTAATCTGTAACAAAAAAACGGGCAGCATTTCCCCTGATTTTACCGCTCCCTCAATCCTACTTTAGGCAAGACAACAACACAATACAATCAGCAACTCAAAAACAACCTAACTACAATTTGGGATCTTTAATACAAAATCCCAAATATACCATAAGACACCCAATCAACAAGTTATCAATTAGCTTGAAATTGCAACGACGAGCGACCAACACTCTATCCTACCACATGTGGTGTTTCTCCACGCCCGTTATCCATACAAACTCCATAAATCAGTAGCACAGATGGTCAACACGAGTGGACTACAAAATAGTCCACTAAAGGTGGAATAAATCGAACTCACGGCTTTCGATCACCGTCCGGTGAGTTATAACTATTATAAAACAAATTTGTCTACCTTTCTTGATATTTAAAAGCTTAAATACAACAAGTAGATAACTATTAAGTACCTTCCAAAACTCAAACTATAGAGGCGGTATAATGATACTTACGTCGTAGGGATCGTTCTAATGTTATCGCTTCTTGATTTCGTGCCTAGGACGTTAATATTCTTTGAAACCCTTGTGGAGAGCTTAGGGTAAGTTTATGATCTTATTTTGGTCGTGGTCTGTGGAAAAATGAAGAAAGAGACGACATATGGGATATATATATATATGGGATATATATATATATATATATATATATATATATATATATATATATATATATACACACACACACACACATACATACACTTTTGAAAAGTCAAAGAGGTGCTAGCTTGGCACCCTAGCATTGACCCTTCTTCCAATGCTTATATCTTTTTATCCGGATGTCGTATGAACGAACGCTTAAGAATATTGGTAACTAAATTCCAAGACCTTAAATTTGGTATACAATATGTTCCAAGAAGACCTTATATAGCATACGAAATGTATTGCTCAAAAAGCTTCGTTACAAGGCAAATCCTTAGTTAGTTTTTCCGCAACTTAAATCCGATTTTTCCCAATATTTATATTCTATGTCCAAACATCGTATATAGTCATATTATAACTCTAAAATCATTCAAATCATGATTAAAAAGTCTCATATTCATTATACGTCACCTTGGGACGCACATGGTGTAACAAAAAATGCTTGATTCACTATAATCAAGTTTGTTCACTTTCAACCTCCGGCATTTCCTCAAATGACTGGAATAAATTGATAAACATGACAACATAAAGCTTTAACGTTTATATATAAGTGTGCCTCGTGAGTTGAGTTTATCATGATCCTTACAATAGATCTTGCTTTGTTTATTGGGAAGCCCAAGTTCTCATTGTCAAAAGTATGTTTTGAGCCCAAAGCCCAAAGCCCAAATTATTCTATTTGTAAATGAGAGCCAACATTAAATTCCAATAATTTAGGCCTATTGGCATTTGAAGCTATACATGGACCAAAATAAGATAGTTGTCAACCTCATTATCAAGGATCTAATGTTCAAAACCAGCTGGCATAATAATAGACTACTCAACTCTCAAGATCACAATCTCAAAAAATTTACGTAATATTTAAATTTGACATATCACAATCAAGACGAGGCGTTATTTAATGTGGATTTTATTTCACACCATTCAATTTTTCCCGCTAATTTGATGAATTATAATCAAACTAATGAGAGATTTCACAAGTAGAATAATATTTCATACAAAAAATCATATTTGGCAAAGTGCAAATAGTACAACAATGATGTACCAAGGGTTTTTCTACTATCCAAGACAGAGTTGGTGTGTCGGTTACGTGTTCGGCCAAATCTAGTAACTTTGATCTAAATTTGTATTTGTATATAATATTCATTTGAATATGTATAAATTATTAATTTAAAATTCAATCAATTAAAAAATAGAATTCCAAGTCCACAACCTCCAAATCCTGGCTCCATATCTATTATTGTAGAGAACTTAGGTGTGAGTACAGCTGGCAGTGAGCTGGCCTTAAGTTAAGTATAGTTGGTTAGGTGTAATGAGGTTAGTTAGCAAGTTTGGTAGATTAGTTATAAATATGAGCAGTTAGTTATTTTACACCGTAGATTTTCATTCTTCTTTCTATCAGAATATCATAAAAGCTTCCTCCTCCTCCTCCTCCTCCTCCTCCTCCTCCTTCTTCTTCTTCTTTTTCTTTAAGTTAGATCTATCAGCGTAGAGAACATCAAAAGAGTGAAGGTGATTTAATAGAGCCAATTTTCAACTAAGGGCAAAGTCTACTCTCAAATTAGGGCTTTTATATCAGGTTGAAACTCGACATACATTTCTGGATTTGGAATCTTCAGTGAGCAATTTTAGTGTTCAATAGTGACTCAGTATAGAGATTGAGATAATTTCTGTCGAATTTGTGTCATTTCAAATGCCGACTGACGAAAGAGTAACCTCATATCAGACCTCGAGTGCATCAATTGCTTTGCATAACACTCAAAACCTTGATCTAGTTCATCACAATCATCCACTATACATTCATCCTCCGGATACTCAAGGCTTGCTCTTATCTCAATTCAACTTTAAGGTTCAAAAAATTACTCAATTTGGAGTAGATCTATGAAATTGCGATGCATGGTAAAAACAAATTAGGTTTTATTTTGAGGAATTTCTAGAAAGGATTTGTATGATGCTAGTTTACATGAGTTGTGAAATAAATATAATGTTGTTATTTTAGCTTGGATAATGAATACAATTTTTCCAAGTCTAATTAGCATAGTGATATATGCCTCTAATTCTCACAAAGTTTTGGAAGATTTAAGAGAAAGATTTGACAAAGTAAATACATCTCGAGCCTGATATTTGCATAAGGAGATAGCCACTTTGACCCAGGGAATGTCATCAGTATCTGTATACTTGTCTATGCTTCGAGAATTATGGGATGAGTATGAGACATTGGCACCTCCACCTTCATGTGGATGTCCTGAATCTAAAAAACATGTTTAGCATTATTAGTTACAAAAATCGTACCAGTTTCTGTCCGGCTTGAATGAATCTTATGAGAATGCTAAGAATTAAGTTCATATGATTCGTCCACTGCCAAATATAAACCAAGCATATACTACAATTGTCAATGTTGTGAGTCAGAGGAAAACTGAAGGTGGAAGTATTATAAGTGTTGTGCTGAGAATGGAGAACCTATTGCACTTTTATGCAATAGACGGACAAGTAATGATGGTTTCAGGTCCAGAAATAACTATGCAAAGGTTCCTATTCAATGTGAATACTGCAAGTTTAAAGGTCATATAAAGGACAACTACTATAAATTGCATGGTTATCCAATATAACTTAAGTATAAAAAGAAAGGGGGAGCACCAAACAACTATATCAATAATGTGATTAATACAAATTGTCAACCATCTGAAGTGCAGAATCACTTCGGTCTAGCTCTCATTCTGTTGGAAACTCATCATCATCACAATCAATATCACCATCACCAGCTCAGTTCTTTATCCAGAACAATATACTCAAATTCTGTAGATGTTGAACAAAGGGAAGGAAGTTGAATCTATGGCTAATATAGCCAAAGTAAGGCATGCAGGTATTACTACAGCTCACATGTCTAATCTAGTTGATAATAACTAGATAATAGACAAATGAGCTACTAATCACACGGTACATAACTTGAGTTTGTTATGCAAATTCAAGGAATTGAACAGTTCATAGATAAACAAGGTACATTTACCTACTAGAGAACAAGTAACTATTAGGTAAAGTAGAGACTTTTCAAAATGTCAAGATAGAACTCTTCACAATGTTCTGTATATCCCAAGTTTCAAGTATAATATGTTATATGTCTCTAAGATCACTAAGGAATTAAGGTGTTTAGCTATATTTTTTCCTTATTATTGCTTATTGTAGGAACTCTTTAGTGGGAAGATGATAGGGATTGGTAAAGAAGATCAAGGCCTCTATATACTGAAAGCAAGTGACCAAGATGGATCCAGTTCTGGTGCTGATATAAACATGGTTGTCTGTAGAAGTCATGTGTAAATACCATTTGCAATACTAGTGCTAAGAATAAAACTGAAGGTGAGCATTGATCTCGTCCAAGTCACACCTCTATTCAAGGTTACGAAACAGTCGATTGCAATAGTAATACCCAACAAAGAGTCGGGGTTGATTTTCCACAGGGAGCTATGAATGGGAGTTAGGTGTATATATTATAGTGTATGAGCTTGAACTATCTCAATTTATACTTCGACAAATTTGGGTTGTTTCTAGGTATATTTTAAACTAAGTTTGCAAGATTAAGAAATGAACTAGGAAATTATTTTTGTTATTTTTCAGAGTTTGTAAAAAGCCTAGGGTTATGACCATCACCTAAGTGTTTGCCTAATGGGATATAACCCTTAATGCTTGTTTTGTTGGTCGGGGTGTATTATAGATATCAACACTCAATTACCCATTCAATACCTCTCGGTCAAAGAGTGATTTTGCCCAATTTGGTTTTCTCAAGTCCAAATGGGTATTGCACAAAATGGTTGATAAAAGCTCAAGTCGGGTTATTACTATCTCTAGGTTGAACCCTTTAATTGGGATTATCAATCTCTGAATTGACCCAATTTCTTGTTAGCCAAGTTTTCCTAGACTAAGTCTCTCTTTCACAAGTACAGACTAAGTCAAATAGGCATGAAATAATGTTTGCAATCATTAATTCTACAAATTATGCATGAACAAGGCCGAATAATAAACACCCAACCATAAACAAGCACTAAATCAAACACACATAAGGTTTACACACTAGGGTTGAGTCACAACCCTAGTAAAAGTCTAGCTACTCATGCTTGAAATTGAAGAAAATAGAAGAAGAGAGGCTAATTAAACTCATATTGCCAATTCAAAATGATAAAATCTATGTTAAAATAACCCAAAAGATGAAAAACTACTAAAAGAAGTAAAGAGAAACGACTACTATAGCTGTTGATGTCAAAAATTTGACCTAAAAATGTGAAACTCGTCTATTTATACATAGATGGAAATTTCGGACAAAAATGCCCTTGGGGAAGTTCTGCGGCCGCACAATTCCATGTGCGCTCCACATAATTCTTCAACTTTGTTAGGATTGGAAGTCTGCGGTGACATAATTCTGATCTGCACCCGAAATACACTCTTTTTGCGGTCTGCAAATTTGTAACTGCGGCCGCATCTTACTCTTTTGCGGTCCGCACTTTTACATCTGCCACCGCATAGCTTTTCTTCTGCGGCCTCACAATTCTTGTGTGGTCCGCACTTTTAGGGGACTTGGAATGCACATTCACTGAATTTTTGTCCTAGCCTTCATTTGCGGCCGCACAATTCATGTGCGGACCGCACTTTGCACCTTTCTCTGTTGAACACAATTGAACGCTTTTAGACTAAAGCAAAAGCTAAAAGGCACTAATATGTAGTCAAAATCCCCACTTATCAACTCTCCCAAACTTAAGTCTTTGCTTGTCCTTGTTACATCCCATATTTTCGTACGTAAGAGTACCTCGTAAGACAATTGATGTGAGCTCAGAAATGAGATCATATCTGAAAGTACATAAATTAAGTTAATCATGTTACCTTAGAGGTTACAAATAATTAAGATCATGAACAAAAATTTCCAGGAGGGTTGGAAGGCTTAGAAGCTAAACGCATTGAAGAAAATAAGTTTCGTCGAATGTCGACAAGTTTGGAATTATATAACATGTACTTTAGGGTGAGACTATTGTTCTTAACATGATAAGGAGGTTATTCTATAATTTATTTTAGTCGTATTATAGTCGTGTGCTACGTTTTGATGTCAAGCAAAAGTTGGCAAAGGTCATCACAAGTTACATTCATAATGTGCTGAAAATTAGGTCAAATGTAACTGAGCTTTTCTCCCAATATACTTGGAATTACTGGATGATCTACCTACCAAATTGAATATCTATGAGTATAATTTCTAATTCATTTAATCGTTTGTCGATACGACATCAGATTAGAGAGATATATGCATTTTCACGAGACTGCGCAAGCAGCTCCCAATGGGAGACACAAAGTTGGTGTAAAACTTCAGCTTGTATTTAAGTCAATTATACGTCGTTTTAACTCATTTTTCTCATCCACAACAGTTCCTAAACCCTCCTAAATTCTCTCCAGGGTTCCTCCATGATTCTAGGGTGAAAACCTAAGATAAAAACATGAATCCAATGCTAGAAATTCTTTGGTGCTTGCTAGATCGTAGTTCTTCATCTTGTTGCTGTTTTAGAGGGTTGTTCAAAGGTAAGTAACCTCATATTTCGTGTTGTTCTTTATGATTAAGATAAGAAACAGTCCCTCCTTAATACATGTTAGAGTTTCAATGCGAAATACAAGTGTTTACACTCCAATTTGAACACGAAAGTTGATTCAAGAAGAGAATACAACTCCTAAAGTGTGGTGGTGTGATTGAGGGTTGTTGTGAGCTACACCAGCTAGGGATTTCAAGTTGTATCTACTGCCTAAGGTAATTAAATCATATTCTTGGTTGTGCTTAAGGTCAATCATGTGTTGGTTGAGTTGTTTGAGTGAAAATCTACAAGATAGTAATTGACATGGCATAAGGAATCGTTATCTTTTTTTGTGGGTTGTGTTGAGGCTATATATATGGTTTGTTGTGGATGGAAATTGTTATAAATAGTTTTATTATGTTGTGGCTGCTGCTGTTAATCTTATCTTTGTGCTAATTCAGTGGATTGAAGAAGATAACATGAAAAATAAGATGTTGACGATAAAGGTTAAGGTGCTAGGCGTGTGGACTATATTTGAAGATAATGCTTATGATGTTTTGGGTTGAAAATGATATGTTAAGCATAAGTATGATGTTATATATGTTGTAGGAAGATTCATGGAAAAGGAATTGGATTCAAACCATATTTTGTTAATCATAAATCGAGCTTGCCGCTCAAAATGGTTGTTGAACTAATCGGAGAGCTTATTGTGAAATATATTGTTGTTTAGGCTGCTTGGTGAATTTTGGTAACATATGGGATGTAGTACAAGTAGGGGAGTTGCTGTCCATTTTCTTGTAGAATACTGGTTTCCAAATATGAGAGTTACAACGCTTATATGATGACGACGAAGTCGGTTTACTCATTGTAGACGTAAGAAGATCATATTGAGCTTGCTTGACGATTGGATAGAAGATTTCAAAGGTATGCTAAGGCACTTCCTTCTTTCTTTTGGCATGATCTAAAATGAAATGAACATAAACGACACGCTATTTCATAACGCATCTACTCCTAGCAACTAAGGATGCTCGTGTTGTTCTTTCCTTATAAAGTTATTCTAAGCAAGTATGTATGATCCATGAATCCTCTTGAGGTTCATATTGATGGTGTGGATGTCCATAATGTTAATCGAAGGTGCGACGACCTTACGTCACTCTGAAAGGTTTAGAACATGATTCCATGAATCCATCATGCATTATATATATGTATCTATTTTACTCTACCGAGCCGCGCTATAGTCGGCCGGGTACGATACCTATTGTGCAACCACTGATCAGTTGGGTTTACCGAGCTCCATGTGTCCGGGTACGATTCTACCGAGCCTTATGATGGTGGGGTACGTTTTTATCGAGTCCTCTTCGAGGCCGGGCACGATATCATGAAGATGCCCACAGAGGCGTATGTTTTTAAAAGTATATGTATATATTTATGTATCATGCATTTCATGTCAGTCGCCCTCAGAGGCACTCAGATGTTACAGGTTGTATCTTCTCTACCTCTCTTTACATTATTGTTCATATTTATGCTTTACTGCCTTACATACTCAGTACTTTATTCGTACTGACGTCCCTTTTGCTTGAGGATGCTGCATTTCATGCCGGCATGTCCCGATTGACAGGTTGACAGTCCTCCTAGTAGGCTATCAGCTCAGCGGAAGGTGTTAGTGCACTCCACTTGCTCTGGAGTTGCCTATTTGGTCAGTATGCTTTGGACATGTACTGATTGGTATGGCGAGGCTCTGTCCCGACCTTTATGACGTTTATGTACTCTTAGAGTCTTGTAGACATATGTCATGTATATGGATACTTGTATGGCCTTGTCGGCCTATGTTTTGAGTGTCCAAATGATTATTTCGGTCTTGTAGGCCCGATGTCACATGTATAAGTTTATATATCATGTTGGGTCGTCATATGTCGAGTATTCCCTTATGTTTTATTCCTGTAATCTCATGAGGGCCTTTCTGGCTCATTTACCCATGATAGTATGACAAGAAAGATATGTTACGTTGGTACTCAGTTGAGTAAGGCACCAGGTGCGCGTCGCGGCCCTTCGATTTGGGTCATGAAAAACTTGGTATCAGAGCAGTTCTGTCCTAGGGAGTCTACAAGCCGTGTCTAGTAGAGTCTTGTTTATGGGTGTGTTGTGCACCACACTTATAAGCAGGTGGCCATATGGCATTTAGGACTGTCACTCTTTCTTCTTACTCTAGATCGTGTGGTAGAACTCAATTGTAAGAATTCAAATTCTATTTTATTTGTAATACAACGATCCCTTCATCTAGAGAGACAGTTAGTAAGAGATTGAATGTGGCCGTGGAAGAGTTGAGTCAGAGGAACTCGATTTTGCATCATGCTTATGATGAGTAAATGTAAGGTCTTTGATAGATCATGTGTATACTAAGACGTGTAAGCTTCTTCATAAGGATTCCTATGGCATGAATATCTATCCACCCATATGGTAAAAAACAACGAGAGAATCAGAAGGTAGACACAAGTTTCAACAAATAAGAGAAGCAAGGTGAAGAAGGGTACGAGGTACCCAGTTAGTGAAGATTATCAGCATTTACAATTGAGTCAAAGAAATATAAGTATTTTGAGTTACTTTCTACAGTAACAGAGATATATACAATTGACCACACCCATCTCAATTATGCCCTTTGGGATCTAACATATATATAACTTAAGAATGGGATATCAGGATCCATCTGGGGTTAGAGTAACCCAAAATGGTGGATGGATTGTTATCATTAGCTAACATTTCTGAAGGATAGTGCAAACATGGTAATAGATCTCCTTGTGAGACACCCAGATGGTGCACTCTAGAATAGTACAGTCAAAAATGTATACTAGAATGTTCAGAAAATTCAGAAGATAGGCAGTGGAATCCTTAAAGGGATAAATATTTACCTTAGTATGACTCCCGCTCCTAGTAAAAAAAAGAAGAGAAAGTTAGGCGTCCCGAAGAGCCAGTGAGATGAAGCAAAGGGAGCCAAAAGGGAAAGAATTTTTTGTTGCAGTTTTCAGAATAAAGTGATAGACAAAAATATTAGCCGAAGAATAGGAAGAGAGTAAATGAAGCAGTATGAGTAAGATGTGATAAATGTGTGATAACGGTAAATCAAAATATGACAGGATGGCAGAGTCTATAGTCAGGTGAAGGGAAAGACAAGAGGAGACATTCTTTGAAACAATAAAAGAGTATAAGCCATAAAGTCATATCCTCATTTTGAGAAATAAGTTGGTGATTCGAACATGATGACCAGAAGGAAAAGTTAGACCCTAGAGTAATAAAAATCAGTATGGGTTGGAGAACAAGATAAACTAAACATGTATTAGGGATAAGAATATCTGATAATAGTCGGCATCGTGAGTGTTTCAGAGATAGCATTCTGGCAATAATAGAATGGACAATAAAAGAATAACCTTTAAAGTTCATTCAGGAAGACGCTTCCCTAAAGCAAGCACTGTGAGCAGAGTTAAGGTTAAGGGACTAAGTGTGCCAGTTACACGAGGTATCACCTTCGTGCGTAAGAAATTCAGTTATCCCTGGTACAGAAGGGTTACCAAAAGGCGAGTAAGGGTCATTGATGATGTGAAAAGATGCCAAAGATGAAGAGGTAAAACATCTATAAGTAGATCGTCATAGCACTAAATCTTAGTACTATCCTATAAGGGGGAAGATGGTGTGATATGGTATTAAGTCGGAGATATGTGGTCCAGATAACTATGGAATAGTAAAGGAAGAATGTGGTAGAAAGGCAAAAGGGATGAGGTTGCCTTTATTCAAATCCTATGGATATGTCGCGACTCCAGAAAATTATGCATGCACGACGCCGGGGAGAGGCAGTAAGAGTTCCCAGCCAGGATATTATTGATTAATAAGTGTGAATAGACACTTGATACATTAGGAGCCAATGCAAGAGGTAAGTTAAGACAAAGGACATATACCAAGAGAGATTACGCGAAGTATAGATATGAGAATGGACCAACGAGTAGTTAGTAGTTGATTCGGGAAGAGCCTAGTTATGGCTAGACAAGAGGACAAACAAATCATGCAGATTGTGCAAGATAAACATAGTGAACCCTAACATAGTGAATTCAGCTTCGCAGATATGCTGAAATCGTGATCCTTGAGAAATATTCAGATATAATTTGGGGTAGTTAAAGGTACTGTATAAGTGTTACAGAGATAAAAGAAAGTGCCACCGGGGAGATAGTCAAAATTTCATTTCAGAAGCAATCCTACGAGCCATACATTTTACAAGAGTCACAGAGTCTCCCCTCAGTACTACAAAGAAAGACTAGTTGAGGATATAAGGAAGAAGGCTTCAACCTAAGCATAATAGCTTGAAGAAGAAATGGTCTTGTAACAACAGTCTCACCCATAATATTGTATGCACTCCATAAGAAAGTGGCACCTATCGTGGCTAATGAACCTGAAAAAAAAATCAAAGGTGATATTTGAGATTGTACGAGTTATAGGGAATTTCAGTATTCCTGGGCACTATGATAAGCCAAGTATCCATGCAGCAAGTGGCAGAACGGCCAGGAAAGTAATTGCTTACATTTAAAGACAACTGAGAAGGCACGGAGGAAATCTAAGGTGCTAGCAAGTTAAAGGAAGGTTGTGAGTAGAATAAATAGATATGTGTAGGTCGCAAGCTAAAGTATGGTAGAGTGAAAAGGTTTTGGGTAGATGTGAGTAAGGATAAGAAAATGTGAGTTAGAAGGTGACAAGAATAGGTAAGACCTCGGGATTAAGCCCATCAAACAAGAGAGCTGATGGTTTTCGTATGTTATAAAAAGCTCAGTATAGCCTAAACAAACTCGAAGGTATCTAAGACTAGGAGCAAACCCGTGCAATTCATGAAATCCCTTTTCTTCGAATCATTACTCAATCAAAGGCCTAAACGTAATCCTCTTATCTATCACAATTATACCCTTATTCTACTACCATGGCAGCATTCCATCTCTTCTAAATTCTCCTAATCTTAAACTCCTACGAGTTCATTCAGGTTATATAGAGCTTTCTATAACTTACGGGAATCACAGGCTCTGTTGTTTTGATGGGCTTAATCCTTAGGCCTTACATATTCTCATCACCTTCTCACTCACCTTTCTTATCCTTACTCATGTCTATCTAAAACGTTGTTGCTCTACCATACTTTATCTTACGACCTAAGATCAACTTTAAGGTGAATCACTAATAGATGGATAAAAGTTCCAAAGTATGAGATGAGATTATGCTGTCATTCTTAAGATGAACAATAATGAGGAAGCATTAAAGGACTTAGATTTATACATATAGGATAAGCAGCGAGAGAGTAACCTGGAGCTGGGTAGCAGACCTCGGTAATAACAAACCAAAGTAAGAGTTAGGGTATATGACCTACCTAGATGTAGTAAATCCATAAGCTAGATAAATTAGATAACCAAGGCTATGAAGCAAGGTAGAGCAATAATCGTAAGTTCGACAAAGTACCGAGCGAAGAAATTTAGTACACCTATAGATGTCTAGAGGGACAACTTGTCATAGTTCTATATATGTTCATAAAGTGAGGCCTAGAGATTGGCCAAAAGCTGGAGGAAAAAGGAGAGAAGTGTCGCATAAGCGCACATACAAGGCCAAAAGCAAACAGGATGCATGAAAGAAGGTAGAAACAGTTACGAGATAGGAAGAATTCCGACCATAAGTCGTGGTGTGAGAAAGAGGCCTAAAGGGGGAAATGCCCTGGCGTTTGGATCTATTCACCAAACAGTTCCCTAGATGGCAAGGATAGTATTAAAGGCTTGTAACGTGGTTATTGAAAGAAAAAGGGCTTCGGCTCAAAGGGGTTGACTAGGGATATCACATTGGTAGGCCATAGAAGATTTCAAATTTCAAATTGGATCAAGGAGAGCCTACGATCATTTCTCAAGCCAAGCTACACTTAGAATTTCGCCTAGAAACACATTCAGGGCAAGTTCTAAACCATTAGCACGGGTACTTGGACTTGCAACTAAACATCTCACCTCTCACGCTTCTGGATTGCTAAAGAGAACAGAGTCGAGGGTCCACAAAAACCCTATCTAAGATTAAGAATCACAAATGGCTCGATTTGAACCACTCGATGACTGCTTAAGTTAACACAAGAGTCAAAAAGAGTCACAACTAGAGCTATTTTCTGCCAACAACTTGTTTTTAACCATGCGATCATACGTAAATGTGTTGGTACTAAGTGAAGCATGCTCAAGACCCCTTTTATTCATTACTACTATATTTACCGATACATAAAAAAACGGACTCAATCCGTTAAGAAGGTTTTCACACCATCCATCGTTGGGAAGAGCCACCCGGTTCACACATAATCCACCTTTGGAAAGAACCGTGGCATTAAGAAAACCAAAGGCTTATTGTTCACTCAAATCGTAAAAAGAAGCTACTATGGTAAATAAGAAGTTATACTACAAAAGAAAAGCAAACTAAAGAAGCTATGAAATAAACTACAGAAAGCGAGATAAAAGAATATACAAACTGAAGTCAAATGAATATATACATAAGGGAGAATATTATAGAGCCGTCAATATGGGCTTGGCCCGTTAGGTCAGCCCAGCCCAGCCCAGCCCGTGATTTAGCAGGGTTGGGCTAGAATATTTGGAGCCCATTTAAAAATGAGGCTTTTAAGCTCGGCCCGAGTAAGCCCGTGAGGCTTGACTGAGGCTGAGCTGGGCCGGCCCGTGGGCCTAATAAAAATACGTAATTAAAATATATAAAATATAAAAAGTATATGACGCAAAAAATAACAAGAAGAGTATCCCAAGCTTAAAGTTTATTAAGCTCATCATATTAAAAGATCAAAGTCTTAAAATATTAATTAGTTTTGAAAATTTAATTATTCTTAGTATTTAACTAATTAATATTGTATACGAATTGTAAATGTAGATAAAAGTAACGATGTTAAGCCAACCTTCTCACAAGCGGATTCAAATGTGTTTGATGAAGATGATGTATGTGTTGGATATCCCATAAGCGTCATGGACATTCTCTTGATTTTTTTTTGAGTTTTGACTTTTAGTAAATGAAATATAGTCTTGTCTTTTACCTTTTTAGTATTTATTGTTGTATATTGGAACAATATAAAAAGTTATTAAGTTCTGTAAAAAAATTTCAATAAGATTTTTTTAACTTTTAAATATTTATCATTTTTTAGGTTAGAACTTAAAAAATATATATAATTATATTTAAAAAATGATGGGCCGGCCCGTGGGGGCCCGCGGCCCACATAGGGCTGGGGTGGACTGACTATTATAAGGCCCATCAAAATGGTGAGCTAGCCCAGCCCAACCCGTCAATTGCTAAAGCCCACGTGGACTGGGCTGCGCTAGCCCGGCCCCGCCCATATTGACAGCTAGGGCTGGGCATAATTTGGTAAATACCGAATTACCGTACCGAAACCGAAAATTTTGGTATTTGGTACACGGTATTTTGGTATTTGGTAAGGTATTTGTTTTAAGTTTTAAAAAAAACTGGTATTAGGTATAGTATTTGGTATTTTAAGATAAAATACCGAAATACCGATACAGTACCGAAATATATATTATATTACACAAAACACATATTATCAATTATAATATAAATATAAAAAACCTAAAATTTTACTTTCCTTTATTCTCAAAGTTCATCAATTAACTCTAAACAAGTAACAAGACATTTCTAATGATCAAATATTCTTTTATGTACAATTTTTCTCTATTTGGGTCGATATTTGGTAGTTTTAGACAAAATTTTTGTCAACAAACAATTTCAGTTTTGTATTTTTGAGTACTTTAATTAAGAATATTAGAGTGTATGGCTCTATGCACTAGTTAGTATTCAAACCGAATAAACAGAAGTTACCGAACCGAATAAACCGAAATCGAAAGGGGAAAAACCGAACCATACCGAATTTAATTAGGTACAGTATTGGTATAGGATTTTAAGAAGCCGAATACCGAAAATACCGAACCGAAATGTCTAAATACCGTACCGTACCGACCGACGAATACCCCTATTGACAACACTAGAGAAGAATATTTACATCAAATGGAAAAAATATATACATACCAAAGAAAAATAAAGATGAAAGAAAAATAGTATCAGAGTTATTACAACCCAAATATCATTAAAATAGACCACCCCCAAATGAAAATAAGCATTGTCCCCAATGCTTAATAAAAATAAGAACAGGGAAAGGGTAGAGAGTTAAAAGAACTCCCTATGCGGTCTCAGTTTGCATAGGATCATTAGCAACCTCAGCGTCAAGCTGTATCTCATCATCACCCAACTGAGGGACAACTGGGTTGCTGAGCATTTGGATCATCTCCTCAGTAGTGTGGGAAGTGGAAACCGGCTCCTCGGACTGGTCGGCTGCCGTCTCCGATGTTGTTTGTGCTGCTGGTGGCGCCTATGCTGCTGGAGGTGCTGTCTCCATGAGCAGGTCCAATGGTAGATCACCGGCGGATGTAATCTTCTCAATCTCTTTTCTCAGCTTATCCACCGACTTCTTTTATGCCTGAGATCTCCGCATCTTCTTGACCTGTTTGCCCGAATCCTCAATAACTTTCCCCTGTGCCTCCACTGTATCCATGATAGTCTTATGGTCAGCCATAATCTTCTTCAATGCTTCCTCCACTGACGGAGATACCTGTGGCTCTGCTGGGGCTGAGGACTGTGCTGCAACAACACTGGAGATATCAGTCAACTTTGTAGTAGCTGCCTGCATCCAGTTGTTGAGACTCGCCAATGTCTGGGAGACTCGTAGCGCAGTCTGAGGATAGGTAGAGAAAGATGGCACTGGCAATGGTACTGATAGTCTAGCAGAAGCAGGTGGTCCAGCAGATGAAGATGGTGGCATGGCTGCTGTCTCGGTGGAATTACCGGCTGCTGTGGAAGGCTTGACAGCTGAATCAGTAACCACTACCGTTGGCTCTTCAGATTGGCTAGTGGAGGTAGTAGCTTTTCCCTTGAATTTAGGGTTGTTAGCTCCCTGAAGGTGGTACCAAGAAAAAGGCTTCTTGGACTTCACATCTGTATCATAATGCTTCAACTCCAACCCTTGATCCTTCAAATATTCAGTGAGGAAGTTTGGGTATGGATAGGATCTTTCACCCTTCTAGAGAGCTAGAGTGATGTTGGTGGACATGATGGCACCAACATTTATCGGATACCAAGCCATAATCGAGGCCACCAAAACTGCACAGGGAAGTGGAAGCATGTTTTCATTGAGGCATGGGTCAATGCAGCTACACACAAATGTCTGCCACCCTTTTACTTCAAAGTTTAGGGTAGTCCGGACAATTAAAACCCCTGTTGTGAGCCACATAGGTGTTGACCCTGGGATTGCCAGAATCTCAGCTAGCCACGGGCGAGCTGCATTACCCATAGCTAGCTTCTCCAAATACTGCACTGCTTCCACTTCTTCAAACCCCGAATATTGGTTTAGCGCACAGGAGTCAAAGCGGATCTTCGGATTCCGCACTTTTGTCACCTTCGTTCCCTATTTTATATGAGCAACATTTGTGTAGAACTCCTTGACCAGGTACTCATTTGCATCTAGGACTTTGTTGGTGAACCATTTCCAACCTTTCGGCTCTTGGAATTGCCTAAGGACATTGGAGTTGTGCTTTTTCAGGTCTTTCATTAAGAATTGTCGCTCAAGAGTGAGCGACCTCTGTGGCCACCATTCCCTAAACTTGGCGAAGGTATTGGAACTAACAAATCTTTCCTCCCATATCCCCGGCCTCCTTGATCTTTCCAACCCTGGCACTGCAGTATCGCCCCCTCTCCCATCATCTGGGACATCATCATCATCGACATTTATTGGAGCAAGTGGAGCATGTGAGGAAGAGGGTTCAGAGTCTTGGTTGCCCTCTTCCGAACCTTTTGAAGAACTGGAAGCTGATGAGGACTCATCCACCAAGTGGAATCTCCCAGGGAATTATTGTCTTTGTTGTGATTGGGCTTCCGGCTGTGCTTGCACGGAAATACCCTCAGAAGCTTCCCCAGATGGGATGTACTCACTGGTCTCCGAGGTATCAGGGGCTCTATTGGTTGTTGCTTTCTTGCTTATAACCTTTTGGATTGCTAAAGGGAGATTTCTTTTGCCTCGATCCCGGCCTCGGGAGGGTTCAGCCCTCTCTTGCGATGTATCTTCTCTACCACGTGAATGAGCCATTGTCTGCAATACATAAGAACTAGAAATCAGTTACAATTGAAGCTCATAATTCATACAGAAGTATGATTGAAGGTTGGAACAAAACAGTCAGAATTGGCAGTGCGGATCGCACAAAATTGAGTGCGGCCGTAGACTGCCTATTGCGGACCACATAAAAATGAGTGCGGCCGCACAAGTCCATTGCGGACCGCACAATTTTGATTGCGGCCGCATAAGTCAAGCACAAATATTTCCTAACTCTAAGGGCTGCGGACTGCACAAAAGTGTGTGCGGCCGCATAGCCTCTACTGCGGACCGCACAAAAATGTGTGCGACCGCAAAATTCAAATTTCACTGACACTGACCTAGGGTTTATGTGATCTTTACATAATTTAGGCATGGTTTGCACAATTAAGCATGGATAGCTACTTACTTACACCCCAAATTAACACTTAATATGCTACCCACATGATTCTAAGCAAAAATAACTAAGCATTGACATTTTTATGCATGGAACTAACCCTAAATCAAAGAACAAATCAAAACAAAAGATGAAGAATCTAATGAAGAAATTAACATACCAGTAATGAAGATGCAGGTGATGAAATGAGGGAGCAATTTGAGAGCAATGGGGAAATTTTACTGTGCAAGCTTAGTCTTTAGGGCTCAGAAGATCGAAAAGAGTAAAAAGAGGAGAGAAGCCCTATTTATACTTAGACCCATGGGACCCAGATTTTTAGCTGAGTGCGGCCGCATAATTTTGATGTGGTCCGCACTCCTTACCTGCCCTTGAGAAGTCACGCTGCGGACCACACAAAAATAAGTGCGGCTGCAACATTAGTGCGGACCGCACAGAAATGTGTGCGGCCATAATTCCTAAAGCAATTTTGACAAGCCAACTTTAGAGACCATGCATTTTGACACTTAGCCAAATTTTTCATGCACAGTCCCTGCAATGCACACCCATTCCCGCATACACTTCAAAACTGGTTAGCACAAAACAAATCCTATCTAATCTAAAGAAGAAAAACAAAAGAAATAAAAAGACATGGGTTGCCTCCCAAGAATCGCCTGATTTAACGTCGCGGTACGATGCAAATTACCAATCACTTAAAATGAAGAACCACCACAATATGGCCATCATCAACCTTGCCAAGATAATGTTTAACCCGGTGCCCATTGACTCTGAAAACCTCATCATTCTTATTTTTCAAATCTAGAGCACCAAAGGGGTTTACATTCACTACTTCAAAGGGCCCACTCTATTTTGATTTCAACTTGCCCGGAAACATCCTTAACCGGGAATTGAACAATAAAACAAGATCACCTTCTTTGAACTCCTTGTTGTGGATGTACTTGTCATGGAGGTATCTTCTTCTCCTTGTAAAGGGACAAACTTGTGTAGGCATGGTACCGGAATTCATCAAGTTCATTCAAATGTGCCACTCTTAGGTTTGCAGCGACGTCCCACTCAAGGTTCAACTTTTTCAAAGCCCACATGGCCTTAATCTCAAGTTCTACCGGAAGATGACACGCCTTCCCTAACACCAATCTATATGGAGACATCCCAATCAACGTCTTGTAGGCTGTTATATAAGCCCAAAGAGCATCATCAAGTTTTTTTGACCAATCCGTACAGTTGGCATTCACAGTCTTTGACAAAATACTCTTGATCTCCCGGTTGGAGACTTCAACCGGTTCGCTTTCTTGAGGATGGTAGGGGGTTGAGACTTTATGGGTGACACCATACTTTGTGAGCAAGGTATCAAAAGCTCGGTTGCAAAAATACGAACCCCCATCGCTAATAATGGCCCTCGGAGTATCAAACCTTGTGAAGATGTTCTTTTTCAAGAAAGCCACCACACTTCGAGCTTCGTTGTTGGGTAAAGCCACGACTTCAACCCATTTTGACACATAGTCCACAGCTACCAAAATGTAAGTGTCCCACAAGAGCTCACGAACGGTCCTATGAAATCAATACCCCAAACATCAAAGCTATCAATCTCTAAAATGATGGTAAGGGGCATCTCATTCTTCTTAGAAATCCCACCGGCCCTTTGGCATTCATCACAACGCTTGACAAGCTCACTAGCGTCCTTGTAGAGGGTAGGCCAATAGAATGCACAAGTCAAAACCTTTGTAGACGTTCTAGCTCCATCATGGTGACCACCATACGGTGAAGAGTGGCAAGCCTCAAGAATGGCCATTTGTTCTTCTTCCGACACACATCGCCAGATCACACCGTCAGTACATATTCGGAATAGATACGGCTCATCCCAATAATAATCCAAGCCATCCCATTTGAGCTTCTTCCTTTGGTTTGAAAAGAACTCATTCGTACAATGCTGCTCACAAGATAATTGGCTAGATCGGCGAACCATGGCATCTGGGTCATGGATAAAAATGCTCGTCGGGGAAGGAATCATTAATCTCAAGGCCATCATTTGGCCTTCCCTCATCCTTCAATCGAGACAAGTGGCCCTCCACTTGATTTTCACTACCATCACGGTCATGAATCTCTAGATCAAACTCTTGCAAAAGAAGCACCCACCACATCAACCTTGCCTTAGAATATTTCTTGCTTATCAAATACTGAAGAGCCGCATGGTCGGTGTGCACAATCACCTTAGTACCTATCAAATACAGCCAGAACTTCTCCATGGCAAAACAATAGCAAGTAACTCCTTTTCAGTCACTGTGTAGTTGACTTGGGCATCATTCATGGTCTTGCTAGCATAGTATACCGAATGGAAGATTTTGTTGATTCTTTGCCCCAACACCGCTCCAACCGCAACATCACTAGCATCACACATGAGCTCAAAAGGCAAGCTCAATCCGGTGTGGTGATAATAGAAGTAGTAGTCAACTTGAACTTAAGCAACTCGAATGCCTGCATACAATCTTCATTAAAATGGAACTTGGCATCCTTCTCCAAAAGTTTGCACAATGGGTCCATCACCTTGGAAAAGTCCATGATGAATCGGCAATAGAAACCCGTATGATCCAAGAAGCTCCTCACACCCTTCACGGATGTAGGAGGAGGGAGTTATTTTTTCTTGGTCAACCTCAATACCATGTTTTGAAATTTTATGGCCGAGGACAATGCCTTCCTCGACCATGAAGTGACGCTTCTCCCAATTCAACACCATATTTGTCTCCTCACATCTATCCAATACTCTATCCAAATTGTTCAAACAATCTTCAAACGAATTCCCAACCACAGAAAAATCGTCCATAAAGACCTCAAGAATGTCTTCCACCATGTTGGTGAAAATAGCCATCATACACTGTTGAAAAGTCGCCGGTGCATTACATAATCCAAAAGGCATCCTTGAAAATGAGAAAGTACCATAAGGATATGTGAAAGTGGTCTTGTCTTGGTCCTCGGGAGCAATAAGAATTTGATTGTAGCCGGAGTATCCATCAAGGAAGCAATAAAAAGCACGTCCCGCCAACCTATCAAGCATTTGGTCAAGAAATGGAAGCAGGAAATGATCTTTCCGAGTGACCTTGTTGAGTTTCCTATAGTCCATGCACACTCTCCACCTGGTAAGGTCCTTGTTGGGATCAATTAATTCTTGTCATTAGTTACCACAGTCATGCCCCCTTTCTTTGGGACACATTGCACCGGAGAGGTCCACGAGCTATCGGAAATGGGGTAGACAACCCCGACATCTATCCACTTGATTATCTCCTTCTTCACCACCTCTTGCATTGCTTCATTTAATTTTCTTTGATGTTCAACGGAGGATTTGGCACCCTCCTCCAAAATAATCTTGTGCATGCAAAAGGCAGGGCTTATGCCCCGGATATCTGCCAATGTCCAACCGATTTCTCTTTTCCTCCTTTGTAGCACCTCCAATGTGGATTCTACCTGCATGTTAGTTAAGACGGAAGAAAGGATAACTGGTAGAGTAGAAAAAAGGGCCAAGGAATTCATACCTGAGATGTAGAGGCAATGGCTTTAACTCTAAGGTAGGAGGCTCCTCGATTGGGGGCTTTGTTGGAGGAGTCTTCCGATTTTCAAGATCCAAATATAGCTTTCAGGGCTCATAAGTGCACGACCCCATGCCTTGGAATGCATTTACATACTCCACATAGCCATCACTCTCCTTATCATCATCTGGGTTGAGCAAAACAACTTCAAATTTGTCCTCAACATTCATTGTTGCACTAGCATCATCAACTATCACGTCGGTCACCAAATCCACAAACGAACAAACTTCATTACTATTCAGCTGCCTCATTAATTTACACACATGGAAGACCACTTTTTTGTCACCCACCCGGAAAGTGAGCTCACCAGCTTACACATCAACAAGAGCCTTCCTCGTAGCAAGGAAAGGTCTACCCAAAATGATAGGCACCTCATAGTCCACTTCACAATCAAGGATAACAAAGTCCGCTGTGAGGATGAACTTGTCAACTCTAACCAATACATCATCAATAATACCCAAAGGCCTCTTCATTGTCCAATCCTCCATTTGCAACCTCATGGATGTGGGTCTTGGTTCCCAATTCCCGAAGTCTTGAACACCAAATAGGGCATCAAGTTGATACTTGCCACGAGATCACATAATGCTTTGGCAAAATCGACGCTCCCAATAGTGCAAGGAATTGTGAAAGCGCCCGAATCTTCCATATTTGGAGCCATTGAGTGCACAATAGCACTCACTTGATGAGTCATCTTGATAGTCTCACAATTTATTGATCTTTTCTTGGTTACCAAATCTTTCATGACTTTTGCATATTCCGGCATTTGTTCCAATG
Organism: Nicotiana attenuata; assembly: GCF_001879085.1. Lineage (NCBI taxonomy): Eukaryota > Viridiplantae > Streptophyta > Magnoliopsida > Solanales > Solanaceae > Nicotiana > Nicotiana attenuata. The sequence continues at coordinate 482,620 of NW_017670528.1, forward strand.
CCTCTACCAATGACACATTAATTGACAAACTCTTCATCATATCAATAAACTTTTTGAATTGGTTTTCACTGTTTTGCTTTGCAAGCCTTTGAGGGTATGAAGGGGAGGCCTTGGCATTGGTGCCTTAGCCTTTGGCACCACCGGTTCTGGCATGTCAATCACGTGTTCCCTAGACGGGTTCACCTCTTCTTGCGTCTCCTCCACACTTTCATCTATATCAGTTCTCACTTCTTCATTATCTTGAACCACACTGCTTGGGATTTCATCCTCTTGAAACACAACATCTTCATCCACAATCCTTCTTTGATTTGAGGTGGTTGCATCTCCACTTTTTCCACTTCTAGTAGTCACGACCATAGCATGTCTTGTATTATTTCCACCCTTCGGGTTTACCACTGTATCACTGGGTAGTGCCCAACGCTTGTGAGGTTTGGCCTAGTTGAACCTCCAAATTCCGAATAGAAGTGTTGTGCGAGGCTATTTAAGCATCATAGTCGGTGTTCTTCTCCATCATCTATTTAAACATGTTTTCAGTTCTACCCATCTCATTGGAAGAAGGGCTAGGGCCTTGGAAGGATAGGTAGGTGGATTGCTTGGTTGTTGGAACATCAGAGGCCTTTGAAAACCTGGCCCTCCTTGATTATTGCCTCCTCAATTGCCTTGATTGTTCTTACCCCAATTGCCTTGATTACTCCAATTGCCTTGATTAGGATTTCCACCACTCAAATTGCCTTGGTGGTTTTGGTTGTTCCAATTAGCTTAGTTCCCTTGTGACGTCCATTGTTGTTGGTTCTGTACTTAAGCATTGTTTCTTTGACCTTGATAATTGTTGACATATTGAACTTCTTCGCCTTGCTCATTGAATAAATCACCTTGATCATAACCACTATCATCTTGCATAAATTGTTCCGGACGACTTTGCATTTGTTGACTTTGTTGCCATCTTTTGTTTACCATCATATTCACACCTTCCATTGCATGCACTTGTATCGGCCCTTGAATTTGTTGAAGCTGAGCCTTGGGCAATTGGCTCATGGTAGTTGTAAACTCGACATAGCTTGCCCATGGTCATGTAGCTCTTTGTGTAGGTGAATAACATTAGGGTCACCTTCCGGAACATTGGCTCTACTTTGCCACGCCGAAGAGGTATCCGCCATCTCATCAAGAATTTCACAAGCTTCGGAATATGGAATGTTTATGAAGTTCCCCCCGGCGAGTTGGTTAACCACACATTGATTAGTTGTGTTGATCCCCCTGTAGGAGGTCTGTTGGATCATGGACTCAGCCATATCATTGTTCGGGCACTCTTTAACTATGGTACGATATCTTTCCCAAATCTCGTGCAATGACTCATTGGGTTCTTGCTTAAAAGCAAGAATCTCATCCCGAACCGTTGCCATATGTCCCGGAGAGAAGAATTTGGAAATGAACTTCTCTGCCAACTCATCCCAAGTGTGGATGGAATGGTTGGGCAACCTCTCTAACCAGTCCAATGCCTTTCCTCGTAGAGAAAAGGGAAAACGCCTCAACCTCGGCACGCCCTCAGAAATATTTGTTTGCTTGCTCCCCCAACAAGAATAGACGAACCCCTTGAGCCCCGGTGAAGAAACCCCGTTGCTCAATTAGTGTAAGCATCACGTTGGTGATTTATAAGTTGTCAGCCCTAATACGGAGCGGGACTATAGCACTTGCATAACCCTCATTTGGTAATTATTGGTGGGCTGCCGCTCTTGGTGGAGGTGGGGGAGAGACGAGCACATTATCGTGAGGCGGGCGGCCTCATCTATTAGCTTGAGGTTCAAGAGGAACCTCATCCATTGCATCATCGTCCACATCCTCCCCCTAATGGCACATTTGCAATGGGCTCATTGTTGAGAGTCATTTTCGTACCTAAAATCAATTCAAACACAAAATTAGTAACTCGAAAGGAAAAGAAGACAAAGGACACAAAAAACCTATATATATAGCTAAATCCGTTTAACTCCCCGCAACGGCACCAAAAATTGATCTCGCCTAAACTCACACCACAATTAGGTAGAGGTGGTCGAAGCAATAATAAATCCCAACACAGGTCGGGGTCGATTCCTTAGGGAGTTAGATATGGGATTATGTATATAACTAGAGTAGGTGTATGATTTGCCTCAATTTGTACTTCCACATATTCATTGGTTGTTTCTTTTTCTACTTTTAGCTAATGTTTGCAAATAATAATAAACTAGAAGACAATGTTTTTGGTTTTGGTTGTTTTTCAAATGATAAAGGAATCTAGGGTCGTGACTTTCACCTAGGTGGCTACCTAACGGGTTGTAAACTATATGGCAAGTTTAATTAATCAGGTTCGTAATATAGCAATCACAAGCAATTTCTCACTATATACCTCTCGGTAGTTTGAGTGACTTTGCCCAATATGGCTTTCTCAAGCCCAAATGGGTATTTGCACAAATCAAGTGATTTATGCTCAACTCGGGTCTTACTATCTCTAGATTTGACCCTTTAATTGGGGCTATCAATTTCTTGAGTTCACCTCAATTCCTTGTTAGCCAAGTTTTCCTAAACCTAGTCTCTCTTTCTCAATCAAAGACTAGGTCAAATAGGTATGAATCAATATTTGCAACCATTAATTATAGGATTTAAGCATAAACAAGGCTAAATATCACTAACCCAATCACAAACAAGCCCTAAAATTAAATACCCATTAAGTACCCACACTAGGGTTGAGCCACAACCCTAGCTAAATATTTAGCTACTCATGAAAAATAAAGAAATAGAAGAATAAATTAAGAGAGCATGCATAATAATTGATTAAACAAAGAAAATCTAATGTTAAGAAGTCAATCTAGTACAAAATTACTCAAAGAAGTAAAGAAAACTGCTCAGGTGCACCTCTGCAAACTAAACTTAACCTAAAAATGACAAAAAGTTCTATTTATACTAATATGAAAATATCGGAGAAAAGTGCCCATGCGAAGGTCGTGTGGCCGCATAATTCTGGTGCGGTCCGCACAATGGGCTCCTACGGCCGCACAATTATGTGCGGTCCGCAGTATTTGGGAATTTGAACTTAGGACTTCAGGCTTCTGTGGTCCGGATTCTGTGGTCCGCATAAAAGTGGGTGCGGCCGCACTTCTGATTATGCGACAACAAAAAAGTGGTGCGGTCCGCACTCTTCTACTTTTGGTCTTCAACCAACTCTCTGATTGTTCAATCTTGCGGATCGCATAATAATGATTGCGACCGCACTTAACTTCCTGCAACCGCACAATTTTAGTACGGTCCGCAGTCCCTGAGCTGGTCAAAACACTATTCTCTGAATCTCCTTTCTGCGGCCGCACTGCTTGCCTTTTTGCCCAATTTTGGTTCTTGTTCACTTTTGACTCCTTCATGAGTGGATTTTGACTTATTTGGTTTGTTTCCCAATATTCCTGCAAGTAAGCACATTCATTAGTTTTTGGGAATACCTTTAATCATTTTTGAGCTAAAATGCAAGTACAAGAGGTCAAATAAGTGGTCAAAATCCCTACTTATCAGTTACCTTGGAGGTTACAAATAATTAAGATCATGAACAAAAAGTTCTAGGAGGGTTGAAAGGCTTAGAAGCTAAACGAATTGAAGAAAATAAGTTTTGTCGAATGTCGACAAGTTTGGAATGTTATAACATATACTTTAGGGTGAGACAATGGTTCTTAAAATGATAAGGAGGTTATGCTATGAGTTACTTTAGTTGTATGATAGTCGTGTGCTACGTTTTGAAGTCAAGCAAGTTGTGGAACAAAAGTTGGCAAAGGTCATCACAAGTTACATTCATAGTATGATGAAAATTAGGTCAAATGTAACTGGGCTTTTCTCCCAATATACTTGGAATTATTGGATGATCTACCTACCAAATTGAATATCTATGAGTATGGTTTCTAATTCATTTAATCGTTTGTCGATATGACATCGGATTAGAGAGATATATGCATTTTGAGACTGCGCAAGCAGCTCCCAGTGGGAGACACAAAATCGGTGTAAAACTTCAGCTTGTATTTAAGTCAATTATACGTCGTTTTAACTCATTTTTCTCATCCAAAACAGTTCCTAAACCCTCCTAAATGATCTACAGGGTTGCTCCATGATTCTAGGGTGAAAACCTAAGATAAAAACATGAATCCAACGCTAGAAATTCTTTGGTGCTTGCTAGATCGTAGTTCTTCATCTTGTGGTTGTTTTAAAGAGTTCTTCAAAGGTAAGTAACCTCATATTTCGTGTTGTTCTTTATGATTAAGATAAGAATCATTCCCTCCTTAATACATATTAGAGTTTCAATGTGAAATACAAGTGTTTACACACTAACTTGAACACAAAAGTTGATTCAAGAAGAGAATACAACTCCTATAGAGTTGTGGTGTGATTGAGTGTTGTTGTGAGCTACACCAGTTGGGGATTTCAAGTTGTATCTACTTCCTAAGGTAAGTAAATCATGTTCTTGGTTGTTCTTAAGGTCAATCATGTCACGCCCCGAACCATAGCCTAGGCGTAACACGGCACTCGGTATCTGACTGCATGTGACCAAGCGAACCAACTGGCTGACTGAATCAACATGTAATATCATAACATACTGAATGCGGAAGATAAACTAACACATGCTGATATACTGAAAGTCTGAATGATATAAATCAAATGCGGAAACACTAATATAGGCCTGAAACATATATGTAGCAACATTGCTTAACCTTAAATGCCTGTGACTCTGTCTAACTGTTACCCTAGTCTATGAAGCCTCTAATGAAGTACTGAAAACACTGACTGTCTAAAAATACTAAAGGCTATAAGGTAATGATAATGCCCCGAAAGAACTGGGGATCACCAAATAGCTGGTACGAGAATCCTAGCGCTCTGGATCATCAACCTGTAAATCATTACCTGCATCGTGAGATGCAGGCCCCGGGCAAAAGGGACGTCAGTACATTCGAATTGCACTGGTATGTAAAACAACTGAAAGAAAGATTTTAAAATTCTAAAACTAAGTTGATAACCGAGAATTGATAATTGATAACTGAAATGATAACTATTGAAACTGAAATTGAAATGATAATTGACAACTGATAACTGAACTAGTAACTGATAACTGGTAACTGAAATGATAATTGATAACTGAAATGATAAAGGAAGTAAGGATATGAATACTCCCTCTTCTGAATGATGAACCACCCGTTTATCTGAATAAATAAACAGCGGCCTCAGGCCCAATATATATGTGCACAAAGTGCAGCCTCGGGCCCAAGCATACGTATACATAACTGCGGCCTCAGGACCAAAGATGCATAAAGCATAAACTGTGGCCTCAGGCCCAAATACAGGTGTTCAACATTCAGGAATTTAAAATCAGGAACTGAGAATCATACTGCAATACATAATAGTGAAATACTGAATCACACTGAGTTACATGATACTGGAATACTGGATCACACCGAGTTACATGATACTGGAATACTAGATCACACTGAGTTACATAATACTGGAATACTGAATAGGAGTAGATTGAGATGTGTATTCTTGAACTGATCGTGAACACTGAAACTTCAATTGTTTACGGCATACTGAGTAATCTATACTAAGACTCAGGGGCATCAAACCCTATATTGAATAAGCACTGAGCTCACAACGTTAAGTCATGAACGAGTTATGAAGGTAGAGAATAGAAGTTCTGCAACTAATCAAGGAACTAGGCTTAACTATATTTCTGAGGCAATTAGTAACGTTGTAAAAAATTGTAGTGTAGGGAGAATCATTAACATTCCCAAACAATAGAGAGTTAGCCTCACATACCTTAACTTCCTGCTCTTGAGCATAATACAACATTTGTCAACCCTTTCAACTTTAATCTATAGCAATACAAGTCAAAGGGATTCCATATTAGCTATGATACTCATTTTGGTCACTTAAGCATTTTATCAAACACTTGATGAGAATAAAGCTTCATAGTCCTTATTAATGGTGTCTCTACACCCAATAACCCATTCTCTTGCTCCTAGATAAATTTTAAAGTCTCAAATGGTTATAATCAACACTATTCTTTATCACCCATAAGGTAAACAATGCCTTTAACCAATAATCAACAATCAACACCCCAAACCTATAACCGTTCGTGATTTTCTATAAAACTTATCAACCCATATCTCATGAACTAGAGTCTATGATCATTAATCCAATGCTAGAATCAATTAGAGGGTGAAGACATTACCTTTTTGAAGTTCAATCCCCTTGAATTCGAGTTCTAGGATTCCTTCTCTCAACAATGATGTACCAATCGAATATCTAATGATATGGAGGATTTACCCATGTTAATAAGATGTTGGAAAATTGAAATTAACTTAGAATCACCATTAGAACTTATCTTGGATGGTGGAGGGACCCTTAAGGAGTTAGGTTTTTGAGAGCTCCCCTTTCTAGAGCAAGTTTTTATGTTTTGGGGGACGAAGTAGGGATTTAAACCCCCCAAGTGTGCCCCCGTGCACCTGTAGGCCTGACCGCACAAAATGGCAGTAACACTGCCACAGGTGCGCGGTCACGCACTGGGCGCGCATATTTTGCACTATTCTTTAAAACACACATAACGTTTTGCACATAGATCCATTCTTGCTCCATAAAATATCATTGGAAATCTATTTCAAAGGCCTACAACTTTCAACTTTTGAGTTTTTTCAAGTTCCTTACACATTTTCATTAACTGCTGGCTGAAGACGGACCTTTTGTAAACTTAGTCGATTTTGTCGAATCTTATGCACCTCACTCTCCATCTTGATTTGAAACAACTATTTTTACCAATAATCATCCTTCCAGACTTCATATGCCTAAAATATCAAATTAATACCCATTTAACATATCCACACCTAGTCCGAATGTACGGGGTGTTACATTATCTCTCTCTTGGGATCATTCGTCCTCGAATGATTGTCCTGACTGTAACTTCTGCTAACTCTGGACCTTAAATGGGTCTGGTGGAAACATGAACTTTCATTAACACTTGCATACTAAACTGAATGAATACATGATTACTGAACTGTTGAGCTACTGAACTGAATGACTACTGCATTGACTGAATATTAGTCTGCCGTGGATACGTGAATACTGAACTAACATAGGTATATGAATATTGAACTGGCACGAATATTTGAGTAATCTGAGTACTAAGCTGGAATGAATGTCTTAGTATTGGACTGACATGAATAGCTGAGTATTGTACTGACATGAATATCTGAGTATTAAACTAACATGAGTATCTGAGTACTGAACTGACATGAGTAACTAAGTACTAGAAACTTGAATGCTATAGCAGGATACGTGAAATACTGGTTGTACCACCACAAATTCTGGTGGCAACTCCAACTCATAAGCTAATTGACCGATCCTTCACAAGAATCTATATGGCCCAATATAGCAGGTACAATGCTTCCCCTTCTTCCCAAATTTCATAACACCTTTCATAAGCGAAACTTTCAGAAACACCCAATCATCAACTTGAAACTATAGGTCTCTATGCCGCACGCTCGAATATGACTTCTGGCATCTCTGAGTCATCTTCAAACGCTCTTGAATCAACTTAACTTTCTCTATAGTCTGATAGACCAAATTTGGACCCAACAACTCCTCTTCACCAACTTTGGACCAACCAATTGGCGATCTACACCTTCGCCCTTATAGAGTCTCGCACGTGCCATCTTGATACTAGAATGGTAGGTTATTATTAGCAAGGTCAATGAGAGGTATGTGATCATCCCAATTACTTTAACATCAAGGACATATCCTCAACTGTTTGAATAATGCGCTCTGCCTGGCCATCTTTCTGAGGATGAAAAACTTGTGCCTAATCATTTCTGAAAGAACTTCTAAAAGTTCATTTTATACTGAGCACCACAGTCCGAAATGACGGACAACGGAGTACCATGCAATCAGATGATTTCCTGAATGTACAACTTGGTATAATCTTCTACTGAATCTGTAGTTTTTTTAGTGGAAAGAAGTGTGCTGGCTTGATAAGTCGATTTACAATCATCCAATCAAACCATGCTTTTAAAATGAGCAAGATACTCGTGTTATAAATTTCATATTTACCATCTCCACTCAAATTATGTGTATTCTGTGATAAAACACTAGGCTTTCTGCTGCTCGACTTTCACTTGCTGACAATTCAGACAATTGGCCACAAAGTCTGCGATGTTCTTTTTCATGTCGTTCAACCAATAAATCTCCTTGGTCATGATGCGTATTTGGGGAACTGGGATGGAAAGAATACCTGGAATTATGGGCTTCTAACATGATCTTTCCTCTTTAAGTCCATCTATGTCTGGAACACACAATCTGTCTTGGTACCTCAAAGTACCATTATCTCCCCCTTATTCAAAAGCCATCATCTTATACTTGTGAATCTCCTCTTTCAAATGCAACACGTAGGGATCATCAAATTGTTTCTCCTTCTCTTCGGCTACTAAGGGGGAACAAGTCCTATTCTAGACAACAACTCCGTCATCTTCAAAGTCCGAAGTCGAACTCCTACCTTGGCTGGTGAACTTCTTTCACCAGAGTTCTCTTATCTACCTCAATGATGAGTTATACTTCCCACACTTTATCTTCTTAAGCACTTCCTGAAAACACTTATAGAATTGTTGTGAGTTAAGTCTATACTCCAAAGATTAGAGTCTCGTACAATGGCACTACCCTCGCGATACATAATTGGGCATGATTTTATAGTTTTTATTTTATTTTTATATCCCATGCTAACTATGCGAGTTTCAAATCTCCAACTGGACTCACTGACGATTTTCACCTCTCCCTTAGAACAAAGGTTAAGGCATTGTACTTGTGGATCCTTCTCTTTTGTTGGGATCCGAACATCTTTTCTTATCTTCTGCAATTTTTTTTTGGCATTTTATGTCAGTGACGACTCATCTTTCAACTTACTTCTGAGCAATCTTTCTTACTAGGAAAAACTAACATATATAAATGGAAGGCCAATGTATTCACAACTATCAAACACAGTCTTAATGATTTAGCTCTGCTCACACTGTCAATCATGGGGAAACCCCTTTTCGATAACTCTTAAAGGCTATTCTTCTGTAGTTTGCTATCTCACTACGTAGCTGATTTTTTCCCCCACTGTCACTGTACTTCAGGTTTAACTTTAACTCTTTGGGTTCTAACACGTGTTCGGTATTTCAAATTATCATCCACCCATTAGAGTTAACTTGGCTAAGTGAATCAAATTGTACCTCTACTAGCTCTGCTGAAAGTGCTAATTCACTGTATCGACTCAAAACTTACTTATTATCCTTTTACTAACCACCTGCTAGCATCATATTCTCTTCTCCTGCTTTGAATAACTAAAGTGAAGCATAAGGTTACTCCTAACTTCCCTCATCATCTGACCATATTCTTTTGCCGCACACTATCATTCTTTTTGAACTATGTACATGGATCACGCTTAGGGAAATTTCATTTATCTTAAACAAAATTGGAATATCTAACCCCTAACTTTCTATATACTTCAAAATCATATCAGATTATAAACATTCTGGGTAACCACTTAGTCACATAAATTAAGGGGAATTGTCGTATATTTTATCTCACAATAATAGCTACTTCTTATAGCAACTTACTAACGTGGTACTTTCTAGTTCTAATATAAATAAATCTAAAAAGCATAAAATCATTCCCTGAAATTCAATATCGGTTGCTATATGTTCTCATTTTTGTACACCATATCTTCTTAGTCGTATACATGAATCGTACAAAAGACACATCTTTGGTATATCAAATGTTTCTGACTCCTAGGTGTTTTTCCTTTAGGCTCTTTTCTGTCCAAAACTATAATGACCAATTCTATGCCAGTTGCGGTCTAATTCTTAACTTGTTGCGCCGTAGGGTCTGACATATGAACTATCATCATCCAACCTGCAACCCCATTTCCATGAATAAAAATGAAATTGTTCTGTGAGGTAAAACACATATGAATACACTACCACACACAAACATGTCCTTCAGAGTATATCATTATCTATAAATCACTTCCTGCACCATCCGGTAAGTTATGGTCTTAATTCAGACCTAAAGTATGCGAAGATTTTGGTATGATCACTGTTACTTACATTTTTTTAGCACCCATAAACATCACTGTATACTCACCAGTCACCAGAATTTTGATACACTGAAAATTAGATATTTGGTAAACATAACTGAATACTAGCGTACTGAATAACCATAAACTTGCTAACTGAAAGGCCGCTAACTGGTAATTGAGGTAAACTAATAACCATAGAACATGATAACTGCTTTTGCACTTTCTGATAAGGTTATGCTCTAATCTGTACTACTACCCATTGCATCCTACTTTTAACATCATCTCATGTCTCATTTGTTACCAACCTATACTCCATAATTATACCCCAATGGGAATCATCTTCTCTAAGAACTTGAGTTTTTCCTGCACGTCGTTTGGGCATTCGATACGTTTGGAATTCAATAGAAAGAGAAGGTTAACTATTGCTCTAAGCTTCATGGCATGATCTAGAGTAGAAAGAACTGAGACAATCCTGGATGTCTTGGTAGTTAACCGTTTATATGTGTGGCCGACACACACATATAAAGGAAACTGCACCGGACATGGCTTCATAGACTCCCTAGGACTCTTTAACCTAGGGCTCTAATACCAAGCTTTGTCACGCCCCGAACCATGGCCTGGGCATAACACGACACTCGGTGCCTGACTACATGTGATCGAGCAAACCAACTGGCTGACTGAATCAACATGTGATATCATAACATACTGAATGTGGAAGATAAACTAACACATGCTGATATACTGAAAGTCTAAATGATATAAATCAAATGCGGAAACACTAATATAGGCCTGAAACATATATGTAGCAACATTGCTTAACCTTAAATGCCTGTGACTCTGTCTAACTGTTACCCTAGTCTATGAAGCCTCTAATGAAGTATTGAAAACACTGACTATTTGAAAATACTGAAGACTGTAAGGTAATGATAATGCCCCGAAAGAACTGGGATCACCAAATAGCAGGTACAAGAATCCTAGCGCTCAGAATCATCAACCTGTAAATCATTACCTGCATCGTGAAATGCAGGCCCCGGGCAAAAGTGACGTCAGTACATTTGAATTGCACTGGTATGTAAAGCAACTGAAAGAAAGATTTAAAAATGCTAAAACTAAGTTGATAACTGAGAATTGATAATTGATAACTGAAATGATAACTATTGAAACTGAAATTGAAATGATAATTGACAACTGATAACTAAACTAGTAACTGATAACTGGTAACTGAAATGATAACTGATAAGTGAAATGATAAAGGAAGTAAGGATATGAATACTCCCTCTTTTGAATGATGAACCACATGTTTATCTAAATAAATAAACTGCAGCCTCAGGCCCAATATATATGTGCACAAAGTGCGGCCTCAGACCCAAGTATATGTATACATAACTGCGGCCTCAGGCCCAAAGATGCATAAAGCATAAACTGCAGCCTCAGGCCCAAAGATGCATAAACCATAAACTGCGGCCTCAGGCCCAAAGATGCATAAAGCATAAACTGCGGCCTCAGGCCAAAATACAGGTGTTCAACATTCAGGAATTTAAAATCAGGAACTGAGAATCATACTACAATACATGATAGTGAAATACTAAATCACACTGAGTTACGTGATACTGGAATACTAGATCACACTGAGTTACATGATACTGGAATACTAGATCACACTGAGTTACATAATACTGGAATACTGAATTGGAGTAGATTGAGATGTGTATTCTTGAACTGATCATGAACACTAAAACTTCAATTGTTATGGCACACTGAGTAATCTATTCAACGACTTGGGGGCATCAAAACCAAGTCTATATTGAATACGCACTGAGCTCACAACATTCAGAATGAAAGTCATGAACGAGTTACGAAGCTAGAGAATAGAAGTTCTGCAACTATTCAAGGAACTAGGCTTAATTATATTTCTGAGGCAATTGGTAACGTCGTAAAAGAAATGTAGTGTAGGGAGAATCATTAAAATTTCCAAACATAGAGAGTTAGCCTCACATACCTTAACTTCCTGCTCTTAGCGTAATACAAAGTTTTTCAACCCTTTGAACTTTAATCTAGAGCAATACAAGTCAAAGGAATTCCGTATTAGCTATGATAGTCATATTTTGGTCACTTAAGCATTTTATCAAACACTTGGTGAGAATAAAGCTTCATAGTCCTTATTAATGGTGTCTATACACCCAATAACCCATTCCCTTGCTCGTCTAAAGTTTCAAACGGTTATAATCAACATTATTCTTTATCACCCATAAGGTAAACAACACCCTTAACCAATAATCAACAATCAACACCCCAAACCTATAACCGTTCATGATTTTCTATCAAACCTATCAACTCATATCTCATGAACTAGAGTCTATAATCATTAATCCAATGCTAGAATCAATTAGAGGGTGAAGACATTACCTTTTTGAAGTTCAATCCCCTTTGAATTCGAGTTCTAGGATTCCTTCTCTCAACAATGATGTCCCAATCGAATATCTAATTATATGGAGGGTTTACCCATGTTAATAAGATGTTGAAAAATTGAAATTAACTTAGAATCACCATTAGAACTTACCTTGGAGGGTGGAGGGACCCTTAAGGAGTTAGGTTTTTGAGAGCTCCCCTTTCTAGAGCAAGTTTTTATGTTTTAGGGCTGTGGGGGACGAAGTATTTTTAAAATGACCCCCGAGTGCGCCCCCACGCACCTGTAGGCCTGATCGCGCAAAATGGCAGTAACACTTCCACAGGTGCGCGGCCGCGCTCGGGGCGCGCACTGGGCGCGCATATTGTGCACTGTTCTGTAAAATGCACATAACTCTTTGCACAAAGATCCGTTCAGGCTACATAATATGTAATTGGAAAGCTATTTCAAAGACCTACAACTTTCATCTTTTGAGTTTACTCAATTTCCTTGCAAATGTTCTCTAACTGCTTCTGGAATACGGACCTTTTGTAAACTTAGTCGATTTTGTCGAATCTTATGCACCTCACTCTCCATCTTGATTCTGGAAAAACTATTTTCACCAATAATCATCCCTCTAGGACTTCATATGTCTAAAATATCAATTATCCACACCGGGTCCGATTGTACGGGGTGTTACAAATCATTTGTTGGTTGAGTAAAAATCAACAAGATAGTAATTGACATGGCATAAGGAATCCTTATCTTTTTTTGTGGGCTGTGTTGAGGCTATATATATGGTTTGTTGTGGCTGGAAATTGTTATAAATAGTTTTATTATGTTGTGGCTGCTGTTTATAATCTTATCTATGTGCTAATTCAGTGGATTAAAGAAGATAACATAAAAAATAAGATGTTGACGATAAAGGTTAAGGTGCTAGGCGTGTGGACTATATTTGAAGATTATGCTTATGATGTTTTGGGTTGAAAATAATATGGTAAGCGTAAATATGATATTATATATGTTGTAGGCAGATTTATGGAAAAGGAATTGGATTCAAATTTGTTTTTATTAATCATAAATCGAGCTTGCCGCTCAAAATGGTTATTGAACTAATCGGAGAGCTTATTGTGAATTATATTGTTGTTGTTTGGGCTGTTTGGTGAATTTTGGTAATATATGGGGTGCAGTACAAGTAGGGGAGGTGCTATCCATTTTCTTTTAGAATATTGGTTTCCAAATATGAGAGTTACAATGCTTATATGATGAAGACAAAGTTGGTTTACTCATTGTAGACGTAAGAAGATCATCTTGATCTTGCTTGACGATTGGATAGAAGATTTCAAAGGTATGTTATGGGACTTCCCTCTTTCTTTTGGCATGATCTAAAATGAAATGAACATAAAATGATACGCTACTTCATAACGCATCTACTCCTAGAAACTAAGGTTGCCCGTGTTGTTCTTTCCTTATAAAGTTATTAAGCAAGTATGTATGATCCATGAATCCTCTTGAGGTTCATATTGATGGTGGGGATGTCCATAATGTTGATCGAAGGTGCGATGACCTTACATCACTCTGAAAGGTTTAGAAGTGATTCCATGAGTCCATCATGCATTATATATATATATCTATTTTACTCTACCGAGCCGCGCTATAGTCGGCCAGGTACGGCACCTATTGTGCAACCACTGATCAGTTGGGTTTTACCGAGCTCCACGTGGGCGGGTACGATTCTACCAAGCCTTATGATGGCCGGGTATGTTTTTACCGAGTCCTCCTCAAGGCCGGGTACGATATGATGATGATGATGCCCATAGAGGCGTATGTTTTTAAAAGTATATGTATATATTTATGTATCATACATTTCATGTCAGTCGCCCTCAGAGGCACTCAGATGTTACAGGTTGTATCTTTTCTATCTCTCTTTACATTATTGTTCGTATTTATGCTTTCCTGCCTTACATACTCGGTACTTTATTCGTACTGACGTCCCTTTTGCCTGGGGATGCTGCGTTTCATGACCGCAGGTCCTGATTGACAGGTTGACAGTCCCACTAGTAGGCTATCAGCTCAGCAGAAGATGTTAGTGCACTCCACTTGCTCCACAGTTGCCTATTTGGTCAGTATGCGTTGGACATGTATTGATTGGTATGGCGGGGCCCTGTCTCGACCTTTATGACGTTTATGTACTCTTAGAGGCTTGTAGACAGATGTCATGTATATGGATACTTTTATGTCTTGTCGGCCTATGTTTTGAGTGTCCAAATGATTATTTCGGCCTTGTAGGCTCGTATATCACATGTATAAGTTTGTATATCAAGTTGGGTCATCATATGTCGAGTATTCCCTTATGTTTTATTCTTGTTATCTCATGACGCCCTTTCTGGCTCATTTACCCATAATAGTATGATAAGAAAGATATGTCACATTGGTACTCGGTTGAGTAAGGCATCAGGTGCCCATTGCGGCCCTTCGGTTTGGGTCGTGACAGACCTCAAGAAATAAATAGTTCCCACCTCCAAAGTAAAGGACATTATAGCCAGACATGGGTGAATTATTCACACCTCAGTTGCGACCAACAATTACTCATACCACTCATGCATTATTGACAAGCAACAAGTTAAACATTTGTGCACATATAGCTCTAATGTGACATTCGAGCATCAAGGGCTGACTTAGCTCATCAAGGACTTTCGCTCTATCTTGTAGGTCATGGTGGATCCCAAACTCCTCCTCCACTACTCTCCATTTGCCAAGATCACTTAAAAATTTAGCACTCAGTTCATAAATTTACGAAAGGTTCACTCATCTCTCTCAAGAGAATGTAACAAGTACGACTTCCGGTACCATAAGCTTGCCCCTCATGAAAATCACCACTAATGTAACTCACTCGGCTAGAAGTCAAGTAGGACTTCTTTCGGGATGTAATGAAGGCTTTTGGATTAGGGATTGATATAATATGGATAAGTGGTTACACCTTCCTTAAGCACTCCATCTTTCAATTCTCGGCTCACACTTTACCGATTCCTTGAGGCACTTTCTTTTTCCTTGGGGGACTAGAGAGACTTAACATCACTCTTTGTTGATCTTTTCATTCATATTTCTCCATGTTTGGGATAATTGCCTTTTCTTTGAATCCCTTCAACTCTTTCATTTATTCACTTTTTGCATTCTTCTTTTTGTTCTTTTCTTTTCTTTGTCGTTCCTTCTCATCTTTTCTTTTTCTCTTTTTATGCCTTAATATCTTCGTTCAATTTCCTCATCTCTCCCCCAAACTTACATTTTTAGCCAATTGTTTCACATAAGTATTAAGGAAATCTTGGGTGCCAAGAGAGGATCACTATAGAACGGGCAAATGCTTGTAACATGGTTTTCAAAGGAGAAAGGCTAAAGGCTCGAAGGGGTTGACTAGGGATGACAACATTGGTAGGAAATAGAAAACTCAAATGTGCTAAGGAAATCCTACAATCACTTCTCAAGCCAAGCAAAACTTATGATTTCGCCTTAAAACACATTCAGGCAAGTTCTAGACCTTCCGCACAAGAACTCGGACTAACAACAAAGCATATCACCCCTCACGCAGCTAGATAGTTAAAGAGGATATAGTCGAGGGCCCACAACGACCACATTCAAGATTGAAGATCACTACGGTCCACTTAGACCACTCAATGGTATCAAAGTCAACAAAAGAGTCACAAAGTCACTAACTAGAGCTATTTCCTTTTAAAAATCCTTGTCTCTAACTATAAGCACGTAGTGAAATGTGTTGGTGCCAAATGAAATATGTTTGACTCTTCGAGTTTGACTTAATCAGGTCTTTTTATTCATTATTATTACTACTACTACCTAGACACCAAAAGACGGACTCAATCCCTTAAGAAGGTTGTCACGCCATCCATCGTTGGGAAAAGTCACCCGGTTCACACAAAAACTACCTTTGGAAAGAACCATGGCATTAAGAAAACCAAAGGTTTATTTTCCACTAAAACATAAAAAGAATCTACGAAATCAAAAAGAAGCTACTAAATTAAACATTAATTAATAAGAAAACAAAATACAGAAGCTACAAAGCAAACTACTGAAAGTGTAACGAATATATACGTAATGAGAGAGGAAAAGAGAGAATATATACATCATGAGAGAAAGGAGAAAATATATATATAATAAGGATAAAAAAAGAAAATATTGTGTTATTACAAACCAAATGTCTCAGAATCATAAAAATAGCTAAACTTCCCCCCCCCCCCC